>NC_053483.1:426830-571797 GCF_015227805.2 Hirundo rustica
GACATATGGGGCCCTCTGTTCCCCTCTGAAGGGAGTCACCTACTACGATTACCCTTCTTTTCTTCTTGATGTTAGAGGTAGTGATGCATCTTTCAGATGAATCATAATTGGGGGCCTCACTGGGCAGACAATTTTCTTCTAAATCATCTAGTTGGCCCTCTAGATCCAGGGCCTCGTATCTATTCTGAAGTGGCACCTGGCTGAGGGATGGGGAGGAGTTTTTGTTATTTTCTCCCCGAGCAGGGACCCATTTCCACTTCTCTTCATTTATCAGGTGCCCTTCTATTGCCTGGGAGCAGGAGGCATGTAAGTCCTCAGACTCATGGTCAGAGGCCTCCCTTAAAGATGGAAGGGCTGAACTCCACCAGTCTATTTCCATTTCACTTTCCCTGATACTTCTTAATCTTTCAACTTCCTCCCTAAGCTCAGCCACCAGTGAAAGGAGATCACTCACCTGTTCACGCCGTAGGCAGGCCTCCTCCACAGCAGCCCCTGAAGCCACCGATAAGCTCAAACACTCCGGGCAGGAATGGGTCTGTACAGACGCATCCTTTTTGGAGGGCTCCACTTGGTCACATACACTTATACCAACCACAGTTTTCAACCGCATAGAAACCATTACTAACAGCCACCCCAAAAGCAACCAGGCAGCCGAAATACCTCAAACAACACAGAGAACACCTTACTAGCAAGAAAACTTGCAACCCTGCCTGCTTGCCCTGCCTGCGTCCACGCCCTGGCCTTGTCCACGCCCCAGTGACTCGCCACGCTCCTGTTTGCCCGCTCCTGTTCGCCTGCTCCTGTTTGCTGCGCTTCCCAGAGACCTCTTATAATCAGCCACTCAGCATCAATGCAGGAAGCTCCACCGCTTGCTCCCCAATGACTCACAAATAAAAAAAAATAACACAAAGGGCTCGAAAGTCCCCCTTAAATCCACATGGTTCGGCCTCAAATCAGCCAAATGCAGTTAAAATCAGCCAAAGCGGCCTAGAATCAAAACAAAGGGGCCTAAGACTGCCCAAACTGGTTTAAAACCCTCAAAAAATGGCCTGAAATACCCCTTAAATCTCCCAAATGGGCCTAAAATCCACCCCAAAAGTACCTGGTTTGCTGTAAAATCACCCAAAGGGACTTAAAATCCACCCTAAAAAATCACCAGATTTGGCCTAAAAATGCCTAAACATACCTAAAACTCATTCAAATGTGAAAAAACCCCAACAAATTTGGCCTAAAATCCACCAAAGTGGCCTAAAATCCACACTAATCCTGCCCAGTTGGGCAAAAATCACCCAAATGGGTCTAAAACCTTGTTGGAACAAACGCGACCATGCTGGGGTGTTGTAATACATTAATTCAGTTTATATTGTGTTTCATGGGATTTGTAATCTGTATCATGTGGTTTGTCCTTACTCAGCTGTAACCTACCTCTTCCACTCCCACTCCTCCCTGATTGTGTAGTGTCTTGTCCCTGCCTCTGGACCCTGCCCCCTGGGGAAAAAGCCCCAGCACGGGCGGAGCCTCGGCACTCTGGCACCGGTGAGCAAGCGGGCAAGCCAAGCCAAGCCAAGCCAAGGCAGGGCAGGACTCGAGAATAAAGCAATATTTTCCCACCCGGACAAAGAGCAGGCTCTTTCTTTTTGCCATTGGTGGTCATCTAGTCTCGTGAAGAAATACCACAACTGGCACCTTACGTGCGGCTCGAAGTCACAAAAGGTTCCCAAAAAGCTGGAAGAACCACTTGGGGAGCACGTGGCCAAGGAATCTCACACAGGTACGTGAGTCAAAAAACCTAGCCCACCCACACAGAGACGCAGACCCGTCAGGCTTGGCGTTCACTGTGGAGTCTCTGAAACACAGGATTCCATGGGCAGGGCTGCAGTTTTCTCCTTTGGACTCAAAAATCCCATCGGAATGCTGTGAAGAAGCCCTTGACCGGCAAGCTGCTCCCAGAGAGAGTGACCACATGTTCGTGGAAAGCTGATCCTGGGATCAGAGACTGGAAGCTCTTTTTGCACCAAAAAGGGTCAGTCTCAGGCAAAAGGAGTGATTGGGAAAGAAAGGAAAGGAACACTGGATTTTCAGTGAGTACCACTTTCAGTTTTCTAAGGGAAAATTAGTGCCTTTTTAAGAGGCATTGAACCTCAGGGAAAAGAGTTTTTCCCTTTGCGGAGGTTTTTGCTTTCAGAGTAAAAAACCTTCAAAGTGCTTTCTTTCAGCAGCCTGGGGGTGGGTGGAAAAGGAAACTGTTTCCCCTTTTTGGCTTTTTTTTCTCTCTTCACTGAGGTTTTTTTTCCTTTTGGTTTCTCAGTGACAGTTAAAGGGGACAGAGAAACTTAAAATCTGAGCCAAAAATGGGTGCTAGGTTGTCTGCGTCTCAAAAAAGAGCCTATTATCAAATTTTAAGTGTCTCAGAGGATGGGAAAACCCATTTTTCCAAGAAGCAATAAAAAAATTCCCTTCGGTGGTTATTTGCTCAATTTCCAGATGTATCATCTGAGCAAATAAGCTCCCCAGAATTTTGGGAAGTTGTTGCAAAAAAATTGTCTCAATCAAGCTCCCCTAATGATAAAGAAAAAGCAAATGTTGCTCTTTGGAGCTGGCGGATTTTATTTGCCATGCAAAAACGAAAAGAAAAAAAAGTCAGTTCCTTGTGGACTTTCCCCAGTTTCCTCAGTTTCTCCCTATCCTGACCCCAAAATCCCTTCCCCAAATTCAAATATTCCTCGAGAAACCCCTAAGCTTTCCCCAGAACTCCCTTCTTCCCCAGTTTGTAAACCCTGGGTTCGGTTTGCTTTTGCAGGCAGTCCAAGTACACAAAACGCCCATCTTAGCGAATCCCAAGCTAGTCTTAGTTGGGAAGGGGGGTCACAAGATGGAGGGGACTCCTGTGTTCCCCAAAATGGCCGAGGCCATGTGCTCTTGAGTCCCGAGGAGCCTCTCTCTTTGTCTGTCCCTCCTTCCCGCAATCCCTTTCACAATCCCTTCCTGTCCCCAGACCCCTCCTTACCTTCGGTGCCGCCCCTGGCACTGCCCTCTCCTCTGACTCTGCCCCTACCCTCAAACCTCCGCCCTCCAACTCCTCCCCGTGTGACTCAAGCCTCCAGCCCCTCCCTGCCCCTGGTTCCCACGGTTTCCCTGCCCACAGTCCCTGTTCCCACGCCCCGGGGGTCAGGGGAAGCCGGGAACCCGGAAGCGGGAAGTGATCCCGGCTTTTCTGCCACCCCGGTCACATACTGATGGTCAAAAAGAGGGGGTGCTGTCCACAGTAATTGGGACCCCTTCCCCCAGCAAGCGATTCAGGATTTGTGCAAAGCTCAGGCCAAATTTGGATGTGAAAGTGAATACTTTCACAGCCTTTTAAAAGCAAATTTAGCAGGGAATCCTATTGTTCCCTTTGACCTCCGGCAGCGTTTTTCTGCCCTTCTTTCATCCACAGAGTTTAGGCTTTGGGACTCCACGTGGAAAAAAAGATTAAGGGATTTACTTCCAGAGCTTTGGCAAAATCCTGAAACGGATGTTGATGATAATGATTTGCCAATTTGGTTAGAACATCTGTGTGGTGAATGGTGAATGGGTCACAGCACTCAAGCAAGCTCAAGAAATTCCTGTAGCTGTTTTAGAGCGCATTAAAGAGGCTGCTTTCAAAGCATTCTTTTCAATCCAGCCCGATGGGTCCTTCCAACCTTACAGTAAAAGAAAGCAGCTTCCATCAGAACCTTTTGTAACGTTTGTGGAGTGATTAGCCCGAGCTGTCGAGTTACAGGTTAAGAATGAAGGAGCCCAAGAACAGGTCCTGGAGGAGATGGCGCTGACCAATGCAAACGAACAGTGCAAGGCAGCCATCCTCAGCCTGTCCTTGGAACCAGTGCCAACCTTAGATGATACGCTGCATGTATGCACCCAGAAGGTCCCTTTCAGGACGGCACACCTCAGTCACAGTTCCAGTGAGCATTCAGACCACCACAAAGAGCTGCCGCAGCAGACGCCATGCCCCCTGTGCCTGTGCCTGTGACACCACCCAAGAGAACAACGTGTCTCCTGTGTGATCCGGCTGGACACTGGACATCTCAATGCCCTTTAAAGAAGCAATTTCTAGACTTTTGGGACAATGGGGGTGGGAGGTCTCAAGAGTTCAAAGGGAATTTTTCAAAAAACTAAAATCTCAGTGCTTACTTGCCCAGCGTGCTGACACAAATAGGGCAAATCCGAGGAGGGGGGAGAAAAAACTAGAAAATGCAAATGTTAAATTAAATAATCCTGCTATAACCAGATCTACCCTTCAGCAGAAGTCACCAGATATGACCCTTTCAGATCATGATGTGAGCAGACCCTGTCTAACCTCAGAATGTCTCCAAAAGCATTTTAGGTTGCAACTGACAGAGTCCTTGCACCTAAGTGACACAGACTGGCATTTAGGGTCATTGGATCTACAAGTGCTAGGCTCCTGGCAACATGCTGGCAGTAAGTATATCATCCTTGGGGACACCAAGAGAGAGATCACACACCAAGAGAGATCGAGATCCTTCCTGGTCTCGTCTCATCAAACCCTAAACAACGAGTTCTCTGGTGGCGCTGTGTTCACCCACCTTTGTTTCTGCCTATAGGGCAGATAATAGCTCAGGCAATTCCAGCACCTGACCCGTTCCCTGGAAAAAACAGCACAGGGAACAAACACCTTTAGGTTTGCCCCACACGAGTTATTGGGAGGGACAAACTCATAATGTGTGTGAGGTCCGTCACAGTGGGGAAGTAATAAACCTCAAAGGGGTTTTGGACACAGGCGAGAATATAACGATTGTACCGGAAGGGATGTGGCCCTCACATTGGGAACTGCAAAATGTGGCCGGGAACGTAGAAGGTATAGGGGGAATGAAATGGGCAAAACAATCCAAAAGTGTTTTACAAATTAAGGGGCCAAACAGACAATTAGCTACACTGCGTCCATTTGTTTTAGATTATTCAGAGCCCTTGTGGGGGAGAGACCTGATGGCCCAGTGGGGGGTCACGATCGGCATTCCAGATGCCCCCACGGTTTTTCAGGCTGCGGCCCTGAAGAGTGCCCTACCCAGAAACTCAACTGGAAAACTGATTCCCCAGTCTGGGTAGAGCAGTGGCCGCTCAGTGCAGAAAAATTGAAGGCGCTTCAGGAGCTAGTGGATGAACAGCTAGCTAAAGGCCACATTGTGGAAACCACGTCTCCATGGAATTCCCCAGTCTTTGTTATCAAAAAGGCAAACAAAGGCAAGTGGCGGCTCCTCCACGATCTCCGTCAAATTAATAATGTCATTGAGGACATGGGTTCTCTCCAACCAGGGATGCCATCCCCAGCAATGCTCCCTCAAAATTGGAATTTGGCAATTTTTGATATCAAAGATTGTTTCTTCCAGATCCCTCTGCACCCTCACAATGTCCCACGTTTCGTCTTCTCGGTCCCTACCCTCAATCGAGAAGCCCCGAGGAAAAGATACCACTGGAAATTTCTTCCCCAAGGGATGAAAAACTCGCCATCCATTTGTCAGTGGTACCTCTCTTCCCTGCTGTCCCCAGTGAGCACAGCTGCAGGAGAAGCCATCATCCTGCACTACACGGATGATGTGCTCGTGTGTGCCCCCAATGATGCCTTACTGTCCCACGCACTTGACCTGACAATCGATTCTTTGGTTGCTGCAGGGTTTGAGCTTCAGGAGGAAAAGATTCAAAGGATGCCGCCTTGGAAGTACCTGGGTCTGAAGACTGGTAAGAGGACCATTGTGCAGCAAAAATTGGTTGTCAAAAATAACATCAAGACCTTAGCAGATGTCCAGCAGTTGTGTGGGTCCTTAAATTGGGTAAGACCTTGGCTAGGTCTGACCACTGAGGACCTAGACCGCTTCTTTAATCTTTTAGAAGGGGGAGAGGAGCTAAGTTCTCCTAGGACCCTCACCCAAGAGGCAAGAGCAGTCCTAGAAAAGGTACAGGACTGTATGGCCACCAGACAGGCCAACAGGTGCAAATCAGACTTGCCATTCCAATTCATCATTTTAGGCAAATTGCCACAGTTACATGGGATGATTTTTCATTGGGAAAGAGTGGAAAAATCAAAAAAGGACAAAGACTCTAGGGATCCCCTCTTAACCATAGAGTGGGCTTTCCTCAGTCACCACCAGTCCAAAAGAATGACCAGGCCACAGGAACTGGTAGCAGAATTGATTCGGAAAGCCAGGACCCGGATCAGGGAGTTGGCAGGATGTGATTTTGAGTGCATTCACATCCCAATTGAGATAAACTCGGGCCAAATCACAAAAGCAATGTTGGAGCACCTGATTCATGAAAATGAAACTTTGCAGTTTGCTCTGGATAGCTACACAGGTCAAATTTCAATTCATCGGCCTGCTCACAAATTATTTAGAGAACAAATTCAGTTCAAATTGTCATTAAAAAGTGTTCCAAGCAGGAAGCCTTTAAAGGCTCTAACCGTTTTTACAGATGCATCTGGAACATCTCATAAATCAGTAATAACATGGAAAAATCCTCAAACTCAGCAGTGGGAAAAAGATATTGTTGAGGTGGAAGGATCGCCTCAGGTAGCTGAGTTGGCTGCAGTTGTTAGAGCTTTTGAAAAGTTTCCTGAACCATTCAATTTGGTCACAGATTCGGCCTATGTAGCAGGTGTAGTATCCAGAGCTGAACAAGCTGTACTGAGTGAGGTCTCCATTTCCCCACTTTTCAACTTGCTCTCAAATCTAGTAAATCTGATCTCCCACCGAGAGCAACAATTTTATGTGATGCACATCAGATCCCACACCAATTTACCAGGGCAGCAGAAGGGCTGATGCTCTTGCTGCACCTGTGGAGATGGCCCCACTCCCAGACATCTTTGGACAAGCCAAAATCAGCCATCAGCTTTTTCACCAGAATGCGCCAGGCCTTGTCCGCCAGTTCCACCTAACTCAGGAACAGGCTCGGGCAATTGTGTCAATGTGTCCCTCGTGCCAGCAACACGCACTCCCAGCCCTGAGTGCAGGAGCAAACCCCAGGGGATTGAACAGCTGTGAGGTGTGGCAGACAGACGTGACCCACATCATGTCCTTTGGTAGGCAAAGGTATGTCCCTGTATCTGTAGACACCTTTTCTGGAGCTGTCTGTGCCTCTGCCCACACAGGGGAGAAATCTAGTGATGCCATGAAACACCTAATACAGGCTTTCTCCTTCCTGGGCATCCCCAAATCAATAAAAACTGATAATGGACCCACATACACATCCAAGGAGTTCAGAAGCTTCCTGCAGCAATGGGAAGTAGAGCACAAAACAGGCATCCCCTACTCCCTGACAGGTCAGGCCATCATGGAAAGGACCCACCAAAATCTCAAAAGGGTCCTCAGCCAACAACATCCATCTCTAAAACTAGAAACACCCCAAATCCAGTTGTCCAAAGCCTTGTTCACTCTGAACTTTTTAAATTGCACGTTTGAAAATCTTAACCCACCAACTGTGTGCCATTTCAGAGAGAACTGCCAACTGCAGCTGAAAGCAAAGCCACTGGTAATGGTAAAGGATCCAGCAACCAGGGAAACAGAGAGTCCTCATGATCTGATCACCTGGGGTCATAGGTATGCCTGCATGTCCACTCCCTCAGGTCCCAAGTGGGTGCCCACCAAGTGGGTGAAACCTTTCATCCCTAAAACTGCAAAATCACCTGCAGAGGCTCCACAAGTGGCCAGTACTGCCTGGAGGAGGAGAAAGCACCGAACCTTCTCCTAATTATCATTATCCCTTAACAGTGCTTTTTCAGAAAGTTTGTTTGCACTAAAGGTCATTTTTCTTTTGCAACTTTAAAGGTGCTCAGGGTCCAAACTCTGAGAATCTCCCACTGACTGAGCCTTCCTCCTTTACTTAAGAAGAAAGAAGGAGATATTACAGTGTATTACTTTGGTTAATATTGTGTTTCATTTGAGTTGTAATGTTTTCCTGGTTTCCCTTAGAAATTAGATCACGTGGTTTGTCCGTGCTCGGCCATGCCCATCCCCCGCACTGGAATGCGACCCAACTCTGTTCCACTTTATCCCTGTTTGGGCAGTGGCGTGTCCCTGCCTCTGGGCCCGGCCCCCTGGGGAAAAAGCCCCAGGACGGGCGGGGCCTGAAGAGATCTGGCTCTGGCATAGAGGGGAAAAGAGCTAAAACTCACTCCTGGGCAAATAAAGCAATATTTTCCATCCCGGACAAAGAGCAGGTTCTTTCCTTTTGCCATCGGCCGTTGTCTGGTCACATAGAGAGACTCAATACCAAATGGACTGAGATGAAATGAGAGGCAGTGAAGAAGACCAACAATTGCCAAAAGTGCTGGAATTCAAATGCTGAAATCAGGCAAGAAAGGGAAATGAAAGAAGGAGAGGGGAAGGAATTGAAGACATGCAAGATTAAAATGAAAAAAGTGAAAATTTTGAAAGCTCGTGAAATGCAAAGAGTGAATGGGATGACAAGAAGTGCAGGGAAAGAGACAGAAATCTGCCCAATTAATCTTCATTGAAATGGCAAGATTTCATTGTCTCTCCTGAAAGGAAAGTCTTCTTTTCGGGAAAGGCAATGAAATCTTGAAAACAGAGAACAAAGTCAAACAAATGCTCAGGAAAGGAGAGGTGATGAGAAACTGTGCGAAAGAAAACAACCGAAAAAATCTGGAACCAGAAGGATTGAGGCCAAATGGTCTGAGATGAAATGAGAGGCAGAGAAGAGGACAAATACTTTCCAAAAGTACGCCATTTCAAATGCTGCAATCAGGGAAGAAAGGGATGGAAGCCTGCCAATTAAACTTCACTGAAGTCTTGAAAATAGAGAACTAAGACTAACAAACACTCAGGAATATAGATATGATAAGAAAGATTGGGAATGGAAACAATCAAGAAAATTTGATGAAGAATTGATTGAGACCAAGCGGACTGAGATGCAATGAGGGGAAGTGAAGAAGACCAACACTTGGCAAATTCAAATGCTGCAATCAGGCAAGAAAAGTAAATAAAAGAAGGAGAAGAAAATGAATTGAAGAACTCAGGTTTAAAATGAAAATAGGGAAATTTTGAAAGCACTTCAAAAGCAAAGAGAGAATGCAACATGAAGAAGTGCAGGGAAATGGAAAGAAGCCTGCCGAATTAATCTTCACTGAAATCGCGAGATTTCATTCCCTTTTCCGAAAAGAAAGTCCTGCTTTCGGAAAAGGAAATCTTGAAAACAGAGAACAAAGTCGAACAAACCCTCAGGAAAGGAGTAGTGATGAGAAACAGTGAGAATGAAAACAACCGAGAAAAGTTGGGACCAGAGGGATTGAGGCCAAATAAACTGGTATGAATTGAAAGGCACTGAAAAAGAGAAATACTTGCCAAAATACATCAATTCAAATGCTACAATCAGGCAAGAAAGGAAAATGAAAAAGGAGAGGAAAAGGAATTGAAGACATGCAAGATTGAAAGGAAAAATCGGAAAATTGTGAAAGCACGTGAAAAGCAAAGAAAGAAGGGGACAAGGAGTGCAGGGAAAGGGACAGAAGCTTGGCCAATTCACCTTCATTGAAATCGCAAGATTTCATTCCCTTTCCCAAAAAGAAAGTCTTCCTTTCAGAAAGGGAATGAAATCTTGAACACGGAGAACAAAGTTGAACAAACGCTCAGGACAGGACATATGATGAGAAAGACTGTGAATGAAAACAACCGAGAAAAGTCGGAACAGGAGATAATGAGACCAAATGGACTGGGATGAAATGAGGGGCAGTGAAACAGACCAACACTTGCCAAAATTACTCCAATTCAAAGGCTGTCATCAGGCAAGAAAGGGAAATCAAAGAAGGAGAGGAGAAGGAATTGAAGACATGCAAGATTAAAACGAAAAAGTGAAAATTTTGAAAGCACGTGGAAAGCAAAGTGTGAATGGGATGAAAAGAAGTGCAGGGAAAGGGATGGAAGCCTGCCCAATTCATCTTCATTGAAATGGCAAGATTTCATTCCGTCTTCCTTAAGGAAAGTCTTCTTTTCGGGAAACGGTATGAAATCTTGAAAACAGAGAACAAAGTCGAACATTCAAGAAAAGAGATTTGATAAAAACAGTGCGAATGTAAACAACTGAGAAGATATGGAACCAGAGGGATTGAGACCAAATGGACTGGGATGAAATGAGGGGAAGTGAAACTGACCAACACTTGCCAAATTCAAATGCTGCAATCAGGCAAGAAATGTAAATAAGAGAAGGAGAGGAAAACGAATTGAAGAACTCAAGTATAAGATGAAAGTAGGGAAATTTTGAAAGCACTTCAAAAGCAAAGAGAGAATGTGACATGAAGAAGTGCAGGGAAAGGGAGGGAAGCTTGGCCAATTAATCTTCATTGAAATCCCAAAATTTCATTCCCTTTCATGAAAAGAAAGTCTTCCTTTTGGAAAAGGAAATGAAATCTTGAAAACAGAGAACAAAGTCGAACAAACCCTCAGGAAAGGAGAAGTGATGAGAAACTGTAAGAATGAAAACAACCAGAACTGGAGGGATTGCAACCAAATAGACTGGAATGAAATGAGGGGTAGTGAAAAGGACCAAGACTTGCCAAAAGTACGCCAATTCAAATGCTGACATCAGGCAAGAAAGGTAAATCAAAGAAGGAGATGAGAAGGAATTGAAGACATGCAAGCTTAAATCGAAAAAGTGAAAAATTTGAAAGCAGGTGAAAAGCAACAATTGAATGGCATGACAAGACTTGAAGTGAAAGGGGTTGAAGCCCGCCCAGTTAATCTTCATTGAAATCTTGAAAAGAGGGAACAAAGTCGAACAGATGCTCAAGAAAGGAGATATGATGAGGAACTGTGGGAATGAAAACAATCGAGGAAATATGGAACTGGAGGGGTTGAGACCAATGGATTGAGACAAAATGAGGGGCACTGAAAAGGACAAACACTTGCCAGAATATGCCAATTCAAATGCTGCAATCAGGCAAGAAATGTAAATGAATAAGGAGAGGAAAAGGAATTGAAGGCATGGAAGCTTAAAATGAGAAAGGGAAAATTTGGAAAGCACGGGAAAAGCAAAGAGTGAATGGAATGACAAGAAGTGCAGGGAAAGGAATGGGAGCCTGCCCAATTAATCTTCATTGGAATTGCAAGATGTCCTTCCCTCTTCTTTAAGGAAAGTCTTCCTTTCGGGAAAGGGAAGGAAATCTTGAAAACAGAGAACAAAGTCAAACACTCAGGAAAGGAGATATGATGAGAAACATTGAGAATGAAAACAACCGAGAAAATTCGGAACAGGAGGGATTGAGACCAAATGGACTGGGATGAAATGAAGGGCAGTGAAATGGATCAACACTTGCCAAAAGTACGCCAATTCAAAGGCTGAAATCAGGCAAGAAAGGGAAATAAAAGGAGAGGAAAAGAGGCTGAAGACATGCAAGCTTAAAATGAAAAAGGGAATATTTTGAAAGCTCGTGAAAAGCAAAGAGTGAATGGGATGACAAGAAGTGCAGGACAAGGGACAGAAATCTGCCCAATAAATCTTCATTGAAATAGCAAGATTTAATTCCCTCTTCTGTAAGGAAAGTCTTCTTTTCGGGAAAGGGAATGAAATCTTGAAAACAGAGAACAAAGTCGAACACTCAGGGAAGGGGATATGATGAAAAACAGTGCGAATGAAAACAACTGAGGAAATTCAGAACAGGTGGGGCTGAGACGAAATGGACTGGGATGAAATGAGGGGAAGTGAAAAGGACCAACATTTGCCAAAAGGACGCCAATTCAAATGTTGCAATCAGGCAAGAAGGGGACATCAAAGAAGGAGAGGAAAAGAGATTGAAGACATGCAAGCTGTCATAGATTGAATTTCAAACTGGGTGGAAACACCAATTAATGTAGTGGTTTCATGTTCAATAAATTTTGGTCTTGGTACTTACTCTTTCTGTGGGAGAGAGACTAGGAGAAAACAAAGCAGGTTCAACCTTAAAATTAACAAATAGTTTATTAACATACACTAAAAAATAGAAAAAAAAAGAAAGTTGGAAAAAAACTAAAATAGAATGAAACTTCAAAAACACTCTTCCCTCCCCTTACAAACTGTTCACTTTCTTACAAAACAACATAAAGAGACAAAACTTGTAATTTTCAGTCTGTTTCACTATCTGACAATAGTCTTTCATCAATTCATTAGGAGAAGAGTCTCTTCTAGAGTCATGGATCCCACTGACAACTTAGAACAGTTCTCTTGTGGGTTTTAAACTGTCACAAAAACAACCGCCCGGAGAAACCTGCCTTTGTGACCCTCCCAGGAGCAGTTTCCCAAGCTGCTTATGGGTCATGGGTCTTAGACTTTTGCATACTGGGGTGTCAGCTTTTAAAGATGAATAATTCCAAAGCAAAGAATTCTTTACCTCAAGGTACAGAGATATCTTCTCACTTCCTCACTGGCACAGGGGGCTTCTCATCTTTATCTCTGTTCAAGCATCTTATAGGATATTACTTAGTTCATCACAAACACCTTTGCTCAAAACCACACACAAAACAATCATCTCCACAAATGCATATCTTTCCCGTGATTTAAAGGAATGACTTAAATATAGAGTTCATTTCCATGGCTCAAATAAGAATAGAACAACCAACTCTTCAACCCTCTGTCCCAATAGTCTTTTCACTCTTGCTCTACTGACTTCATGCTGTTGTTCTTTATGTTTACTCTGTCCTTTCTTACTCTCTCAGAGAAGGGCCAAGCTCTGGAAGCTTCATGTTGCTAAGAAAGAGTTAAATCTGCTCGGAGTTTTTGTCTCTCTCTCTGTAGCTCATGGTGTTGATGTTTCAAGGCCGCACTGGTGAGGGAGGAATAACTCACAGAAACATCAGAGATGGGAGCACTCAGGCAGTCCAGAATCACAAAAAACAGGCAGGATCATAAATGCCTCCTCAACCCACCCCTCGGTGTAAATCGGGGTGGCTTTGGTCCAAATGGTGCCCATAGCTCTTATCAGGGGCCCAGCAGAGATCTCTCCCTGCTCCAGGGAAGTCTGAAGAAAGTAGCTGTTGTAGAACAGCAACCTCTCGTTTCCCCCCCTTCACCCGGGAGCTGATTGAATCCGGCCAGGCCTCAGACCAGCTCCCCCCAAAACGGGGGAGCAGCAGGAGCAGCTCGATGTTACCTGTCTCTCTTTGGCCAAAGGAAGAAGAAAAAGGACCCACCTAGAGAAAAATCACAGGGTTTTATATGGTACTTCCCAAAGTCACAGCTAACAATTTCAGTGGTCAGAAGAGACGCCAATATTCCAACTAACTCCCTGATAGGTCCCTGTCTCTTCCAAAGCAATTCCCAGGTCCTGACCCGGAGAATTATTCTACATTCCTCTATAACTAAAAAACCAAACTGTACTAACCTTTGACACAAGCTTAAAATGAAAAAGGGAAAATTTTGAAAGCTCATGAAAAGCAAAGAGTGAATGGGATGACAAGAAGTGCAGGGAAAGGAATGGAAGCCTGCTGAATTAATCTTCACTGAATCTTGAAAATAGAGATCTAAGACTAACAAACACTCAGGAATATAGATAAGACAAGAAAGAGTGGGAATGGAAACAATCAAGAAAATTTGGTGAAGAATGGATTGAGGCCAAGTAGACTGAGATGAAAGGAGGGGCGGTGAAGAAGACCAACACTTGCCAAATCCAAATGCTGCACTCAGGCAAGAAAGGGAAATAAAAGGAGAGGAAAATGAATTGAAGAACTCAAGTAGAAGATGAAAATAGGGAAATTTTGAAAGCACTTCAAAAGCAAAGAGAGATTGGGACATGAAGAAGTGCAGGGAAAGGGAGGGAAGCTTGGCCAATTAATCTTCATTGAAATTGCAAAATTTCATTCCCTTTCCCAAAAAGAAAGTCTTCCTTTCAGAAAAAGGAATGAAATCTTGAAAACAGAGAACAAAGTCGAACAAACACTCAGGAAAGGAGAAGTGACGAGAAAGATTGTGAAAGAAAACCACCGAGAAAATTTGCAACCCAAGGAGTTGAGATCAAATGGACTGGAATGAAATGAGGGGTAGTGAAAAGGACCAAGACCTGTCAAAAGTGCTCCAATTCAAATGCCAACACCAGGCAAGAAAGGTAAATCAAAGAAGGTGAGGAGAAGGAATTGAAGACATGCAAATTTAAAATGTGAAAGGGAAAATTTTGAAAGCACTTCAAAAGAAAAGAGTGAATGGCATGACAAGAAGGGCAGGGAAAGGAATGGGAACCTGCCCAATTAATCTTCATTGGAATTACAAGATGTCCTTCCCTCTTCTTTAAGGAAAGTCTTCCTTTCGGGAAAGGGAATGAAATCTTGAAAACAAAGAACAAAGTCAAACACTCGGGAAAGGAGATATAATGAAAAACAGTGCAAATGAAAACAAGCGAGAAAATATGGAACCGGCTGGATTGACACGAAATGGAATGAGATGAAATGAGAGGCAGTGAAAAGGACCAACACTCTCCAAAAGTACTCCAATTCAAATGCTGAAATCATGCAGGAAAGTTAAATATAAGAAGGAGAGGAAAAGAAATTGAAGACATGCCAGCTTAAAAAGAAAAAGGGAAAATTTTGAAAGCACATGAAAAGCAAAGAGTGAATGGGATGACAAGAAGCGCAGGGAAAGGATGGAAGCCAGCCCCATTAATCTTCAAGGAAATCTTGAAAGGAGACAACTAAGACTAATAAACACTCAGGAACTGAGGTACACCTGTGTCCTGGTGCTGCAGGCCCTTGCCCAGAGGCTCTCCCAGCCAGCACTGCCCCTGCTCTTCCCTGCTCTGGGCCACAAGCTGCAAGTTCATTTGCTCCCTGGGCCACCGGCTGAGCCCCAAGCCAGGGCCGGGGCCTTTCCCCAGAGCTCTGCAGCCACTGCAATGCTCACAGCTCCGAGGCTGCAGCAGCTCCAGGAGCCTTTGCACACCGCTCCCGGGGATGCCCAGGCTGCCACTCTTGGCCTGTCTGTGCAGGGCAGGGGCCTGCACTCCATGATCCTGCTGCCTCCCTCCCAGCTCAGCCTTGGTGTCTCCTCCAGGTGCTGCCAGAGCTCTTGGGGCCGGGCCAGGAGTGGCACAGCCCCAGCGTTCCCCTCTCGGGGACATCACCGTGCTGGCAGCTCCAAGGTTCCCCTCTCAGTGACACCACAGCTGGGGGCAGCTCCAACGTTCCATGCCTTGGAGACGCTCCAAGGGAAGCGTCCAGAGCCACACCCAGTCGTGAAACTGACCAGGACAACCCCGCAGCCGACGCCGTCCTGCCGGGGACGCACTGAGGGGATCTCCTTCCCCTTCCCTCTGGCACGGAGGCAAATCCCATCCTCTCCTTGTCCTTCCTCCCCCAGACAAGGAGCTGAGCATGGAGACCAGGGAGGACAAATCCCCACGGCAGATCCTCGTGGAAGAGGCCGTTTTGAGCAGCTCCACGGTGCAGGAATCCAACGGGGAGGAACAGCCCCTGAGATTCCGCAGGAGGAGGGGCTGCAAAGGCAGATCATGAGGATCTGAGGAGAAAAGAGCCACCCTGTGCCAGGAAGGTGGTTGGAGATTGAGCCAGAGCTCAGACCTGGTGGTCCATGAGCAGCTTCATGATGGGGAGAATCCCCACAAGTGATTGGAGTGTTGGAAGAGCTTCAGCAAGAGGTTCATCCTGATCCATCACCAGAGGATTCACACTGGGGAACGACCCCACAAGTGTGGGGAATGTGGGAAGAGCTTCAGTAGGAGCTCCAGCCTGATAGAACACCAGAGGAACCACACTGGGGAACGGCATTACAAGTGTGGGGAATGTGGGATGAGCTTCAGAAGCAGCTTCAACCTGACCCAGCACCAGAACATCCACACTGGGGAGAAGCCGTACAAGTGTGGGGAATGTGGCAAAAGCTTCAGCCACAGCTCCAGCCTTATTGTCCACCAAATGATCCACACCAGGGAGAAGCCCTACAAATGTTCCGAGTGTGGGAAGGGATTTCGGATCAGCAGCAGTCTCCTCCTTCACCAGCGGATTCACAGAGAGAGGCCCTTCCACTGCCCTGACTGCGGGCAGGGCTTCAAGCAGAACTCCACCCTCGTCAGGCACCAGCACATGCACAGCAGGGAGAGGCCCTATGAGTGTCCCCAGTGTGGGAAGAGCTTCTCACAGGGCTCAGCCTTGACCCAACACCAAGAGAGACACCTCTAAGGGAAGCCCTGTGAGTGCCCCCAGTGCAGGAAGAGCTTTGTGTGCTGCTCCAGCTGCATCCCCCACTGGAGGACCCACGTTGTGCCCTGGTGACCCACATTCCCTGTGATCCGTGTTGGGAAGACACCTGGCTGCTGATCCTTTTGTTTTGGCCTTCATTTTCTTCTGATTCATCTTCATCCCTTAAAACCAGCCAGAACAGGGTTGAAAAGAAAGAAATTGTCCAAAGATGTCTAGATCCCACCATTACACTGGTATTTGAGGGGGAATTTAGGATTTGGGGCCATATTCTGCAGGATTTGTGTCTTCTTGGGGGATTTGATGCAGTGTTCTCCATCTCTTTGCACTCCAAAAGCCAGGAGGGATCAATCTGTCACATCAAAACCACTCAAATCCCACTCTGAACAACTCAATTTTAACCCAAAAGGGCTGAATCCCACTGTAATGTGAGGAGGTTTTGGGTAGGGTGACAGAAACCATGACTCGAGACCTCTTGATCATGAGACAAACAGCACATTTTATTGTTCAGAAATCCCTTATACAGGAGGTTCAAAACTGCCGGTTGCAGACACTCGTAGGTCTGGGTCTCAGCCCTGCCCAGCTCCTTGACCAGCGATATGTCTGCTCTCTGCACTGCCTGTGACTGGTTGAGGTGTCTGCACGAGCTCTCCCATTCACCTTGGGACTTCTGGAACAAGCCAGGTCAGCCGAGTTGGGTCTGCTAGGACCAGATTTATCTTGTCTAGCTAATAGATGAGCTACGACAAATCACTCTTTCAGTTATAATTTAAAAAGTAAGTGTTCTTTGTCATCCTTCTTGCAGGCGCCTTGCAGGTAGGACGACAAAGACAGTATGAATTTAATTTGAATGAGGCTTTTTACTCACTTTGATAAACTCAGCTTTCCTAGCCAGTGATGTGTCTCATGTATTGTTGGAGCTGCAGCATCCACGTCTAGGAGGTGTTGGGTGAAATCCACCAATATCACAATTTGCCAGGCTAGCATGTCACAGGTTAATTGCTCAGAAGTTACAAGTTCCAACTTAACACTAGAAAACAGTAAACAATTTCACTTAAAACCATTTCAATCAAAACACACATCTTTCTGCCTCTGATGTCTCCCAAAGGTTTGGATCCTGGAGTTTACATAAGGTGGTGGGTAAATTGTCTTCCTACTGACAATCTTTTACTTAGAAAAACAGAAGAACATGAGAGCAGCCAAGACTCTTGAGGGGGGTGTACACCCACCCCACACCTTTTCACCTTTCTTTGTTGAACAATTAGAACAGGAACAAAATGTGTGTTTTGGAGCAAAAGGAATCAGGTGAAACTTTAAACTGCCCATATGTTTTACCATCACTCAGGGTCTGCTGCTGCTGAAGGGCCTCTTTATCACAGTGAGGGCTTGAAGAGCCTCTTCTGGATGAGGCTTTTCATGTTTATCTGAGAGGAAAGAAGGTTTAACTCCTGTTAGCCAAATCAGTTAGTCCAAGTGACTTGCTTTTAGTTTTAGAAATTTGCTGTTGACTTTAAGAGGAGTTGGCATGAGTGAAATCTGAAAGGTGGCTGTTAGTAATTTTTAGCATGAAAATGCTTTGTTGAAATGCTGTAACTGAAATGGTAGGATTTTTGGAAGAGAAAAATAAATATCTTGGTGCTTGCCTTTTTCTTTGGAGGGTAAAAACAGCATGTAAATGATGATGAGTTTTATGCAGAAAAAATTGTCAAATTAAACCAGATTTTAAATATCACATAGCATTATATTGTAACTTCAATGCACACCTGAAAAGAAGAGAGTTTACTACTGTTAGGACTAAACTGTTGAGAGTATTTAAAAACAGTATTAGAACGGATATTTGTTTTAATGGTGACTATTTGTTGTGTCCGATTGTTGAAAGCATAATTTTGTGGTGAGTCCTTTCTGGGTTTTTTCTGACTGTTGATCATCTGCATTCCCAGGGGCAGTGGGCTGTGGCAGGCGTGGCTGGGAGGGACGCCCGCCGCTCCCCGCGGCCATCCTGCCCATGCTCTGCTCTCCGGTCCCGGTGTGGGGGGCGCGGCGCTGCTCGGGGCCCCCTCAGGATGGGGTTACTCGTGGGAAGCGTAGAATAAGGACTTTACAATTAGAAATTGTACAGCAGGTATGTTTTCTGTCCAGCTGGGACACACGGGGGGATGTCTCCTCCAAACCGTGCGTACCTGGTCAGAGCAAGGTCCAGGTTTAAATACACATTGATCCCACAAACCCACACCTCCCCACCCGCCCATTCCCCGCCTTCTCTCGCTTTGTATTCTAATTAGCTGTCACAGCTCCTGGTGCTCCTGAGCTGGGCTCTTGGGAGGAAGGCCGATGTCTTCCTCAGGTTGATCTTCGCTTCTGGGCAGGCACAGTGGAGGTTTGGCTCTTTTTCAGGTCACTTTGTGCTCGCCAGAAATTAGGAGCTTGATTTTGCTGGGTTCAAGCCACAAAGTTCTGCTTTGTCTATTTGTGACAAATCCCTAGGTCCCGCTTTGCTGAGTTTCAACATTATACATCTTACCTGTATGACTTCTACTTAGTAACTACCTAACAACCAGGCTTAATAGCGAATCTTCTATGTGTTCTCAGTACAAGCTGTTTCTCTACTTCTACAAATCACCAAAAGCTGCTTCTAAAATCTTGTATTTTTATATTCATAAACATCCTCCATATCACGTGTAGTTAGGTTTTTCTCTAGTACAGTATCAGCGTACGAGGGCCCGCAGCAGACGGGAGTTGGGGCTGTTGTAGGAGCGGTGGCAGTGGCTGGTAGGGCTTTCCCAGCTTACAAGATGTTGGCCACGCTTTACCGGGTGAATTTTGCTGTGGTGGGGGAGGCAGGGAACGCGGTGCCGCTTCTGTTCTGCTTTGTAGTTGCCTGAGGCTTCGCACGCTCCCCTCTCTTGCCGTCTCTGTCGCTGCTGCTGCGCTTTCGCAGAGGCTGGGCTGAGAGGGGGCACGCCGCTAGGAAGGGTCTCCCCGGCCCCGACCACCCGCCCCACTCGGCTCTGCCTGAGGCCACATGGTGCGGGGCAGCAACAGCATTTTGGGATATTGTCAGGGTCCCCTCTAGGGTTATATGGATCAGGGGAGCAAGGGCTGTCTTGTGGTTCTCCCTCCCCAGCCCAGGCACTTACAGGCTCTCTCTGGCTGCACAGAAGGGATCGATATCATTGCTATTGTTGTTACCAGGGAATGCGGTTTGTTGGTGGTGGTGGGTGGCTCTGCTGCGTTTTGTTGATGACTGGGGCTGCTCACAGCTGGCAGGATGTGATGTCCCACAGTCCCGGGGTGCCGGCAGTGCCGGCCGGGTCTCCCATTCTCTCGGGTTCTGACTGCTGCCCTGGCTGCCTCGGTGTTTCTCAGGTTTCTCCAATCCCAACTGTGGATGTGGCGGTACGTGGTAGCTTGTGTCCCTGGGTGCTGGTGGCTCTACACATGGCTCGGGGGCTGCCTGGTTGGCTCTGGTGGTGGGACAGCCGGCTTCTGTTCTGGCCTCTTGAACAGGATCATCCCCCACCATGTGTCGAGCACCATCTTGGGTGAGTGCCCCTCGTTCCAAGTGCTCTCCACCATCTTGGGGTTTTCCGGGGGATTTTCTCCATGGCGCTTTATGGGGTGCAGAGCCTAAAGGTGGTTTCTGTAGCTGAGTTGTGGGTGGACCTGGGCATGCTGAGGATGGGCTTGGCACAGGTGGTAGCGGGGAAGCTCTAGTGAATAACAGCTGCTTTCCCCTCGGATTTTCACCACCTGCTCTGCCTGGCTGCGTGTCCTTGGTGGGCTCTTTTGTGGGTGGTGTCTGCAGCATCTTTACTGCCGTCTCCATGTCCTGCTCAGCTTCCAACCACCCCAGCAAGTCTGAAACAATTTTCCAGGGCTTTATAAGGTGCTCATATTGGGAGCAGCCACTTTCAGCACCAAGACCCCCAAACCCCTTTCCCAGCCATCCCACCCCTCCAGGCCCCGCAGCCCCTGCTGGGGTCCCAGCAATCCCAGGGGTCCCCCCGTCTCAGGCTCCCCACTTTCCGGTTCTGGGGCTCTCCTCTCTCTGGGGTCCCGCTCAGGGAAGCCGTGGCTCTCCCTGGGCTCCCCAAACCCGGTGTCCCCCCCGCCGGTCCCGTGCAGTTCCCACGTGGCCCCGGCAGAGCTCGGAGGGCCCGGCCCGGGAAGCCCAACCCCCACCACGGGGGGACCCGCATCCCCCCGGCCCCCACCGGGGCTCTGCTGCCACCGGGACCCCCCAAAAACACATCCTGGGGAGCGCCCAATGTCCCCCTGAGGGGCATCTGCAGATCAGCTTTGGAACCCTGCAAGCTCCAAACATTCCCCCCAAAAACCCAAATCCAGCTCCCCCCCGCCCCAGGATATTTGGGGTGAACAACTCCTCCACGGGCACCTGTGGGATGGGGGATCAATATTCCCAGGGTGCAGCGAGTTCCAGGAGCGCTGGATCCGCTGCTGCCTCCATTCCTCTCCTTCTGCTTCGTGCTGCCGCTCTATCTCTTCCTCCCTTCCTCGTCCTCCTCCCCCATTCTCAACCCCAAACTCTAAGGGTGGGGTCAATGAAAGTGGGGTAGCTGTGAGGGAAACGGGCCCAATTTGGCTTAAAATCACCCAAATGGGTCTAAAATTGACGAAAAAGGTCTAAATTCACCCTAATGCCAATCATGTTTGATGTCAAATCACCCAATGGGCCCTAAAATCTACCCTAAATCCACACAGTTTGGTCTAAAATCAGCCAAATTAAGTTAAAATCATTCAAAGCGGTCTCAAATCAGACCTAAGGGGCCTAAAACTGCAAAAACTGGTTCAAAACCCTCCAAACTGGTTCATCACCCTTCAACCTCCAAAATGGGCATAAAATCCATGCTGAAAGTACCTATGTTTCCCTAAACGCACCCAAATGGACCTAAAGTCCATTCTACAACCCAGCACATTTGGCCTAAATTCACCCAAACATGGGGTAATCCCACCCAAATGGGCTTAAAATCCTACAGAGGGATCTAAAATCCACCCTGACTGCCCAACTTACCCTAAAATCACCAAATGGATACCAAACACCACAAGTTTGGCCTAAAATCAGCCATATGGGCCTAAAATTCACAGTAAAAGGCTCAAAACCTCAGCCTAAACCTGCCCAGTTTGGCCTAAAATCACACAAATGGGCCTATAATCATCAAAAGGGATCTAAAATGCACCCTAAACCCCAGCAGATTTGGCCTAAAATCATCCAAAGAGGCCTAAAAATCACCCTAAGCCTGCCCAGTTTGCCCTAAAATCACCCAAACAGGCCTAAAATCTCTGGGACCGAGTCCAAAACCAGGATCAGCACCAGATCTAGCACCAAGACTGAGATCAACACCAGAACCGAGACTGGCACCAAGAGCAGCATCGCTCTGGGACCGGCACCGAGACCAAGACTGGGAACAGAACCACACCAGAACTGAGACTGGCCCTGCACTGGCACTGGGACTGAGAATGCTCTGAGACAGACCCAGACTGAGACCGGGACTGAAACCGGCACCAGCACCGAGACTGGCACCGCGTCTGGACCGAGATTGAGACTGGGACCAGAACCGCTCTGGGATTGAGCTCGGCACCGGGACTGGAATCAGCACCAGGAGCGCTCCGGGACTGATACCGAGGTCAGAACCGGGACCAGGATCAGACCCGGAATCACTCCAGGATTGGCTCCAGGACTGCTGTGTTCGTTCCACAGCAGTGGAGAGGGACATTTGGCCGTGCCCCCGGGTGGGGCTGGGAGGGATCCCTGGGCAGGGCAGGAACACCTCAGTTCACATTGTTACAGTGCAACCGTCCTGGTCCATATGATCCCAGTTTGCATGATCCCATTCTCTAGGGTTCTGATCCAGATGGTCCCAGCCTGTGAAATCCCAGTCCATGGGATCCCAGTGCATACAATCCCAGTCTGTAGAATCCCAGTCCATGTAATCCCAACCCATACAATCCCAGTCTGTAAAATCCCAGTCCATGTAATCCCAACCCATACAATCCCAGTCTGTAAAATCCCAGTCCATGTAATCCCAACCCATACAATCCCAGTCTGTACAATCCCAGTCCAGGTGAGCCCAACCTGTACAATCCCAGTCTACAAGGTCCCAATCTGCATCATCTCAGTCTGGATGTTCCTGATCCATTCGGTCCCGGTCTGTGCAGGCCCAGTCTGTAGGATCCCAGTCCATGTGATCCCAGTCTGTGGGAGCCCGGTCTGTCTGCTCCTGCATGACACATACTCCAAGACTCTGGAATTCCAGTTCCCAGCAAGGAAAAGCTGTTCCAGCCCTTGAAGGCAAAGCTCTGAATAAGGGGGCAAAACCAGAGTGCAGCAAGATCCTACAGTGACATTTCACTGCCAGTCTCCAGAACTTCATCCATGCTTGTTGTAGCTCCTGGATTGGGAATTAAATCAGGGCAGGGTCATTGGTGGGAGCTGCCCTGGGTCGAGGGAGACACTGAGAGACAAACAGAGCAGGCAGAGAGAGGCACGAGAGAAAGGAGAACACAAACACTGAGAGGAATGACAAGATTTGTCTTTACAAACAAGCCCTGGGTCTGCTGGTAGATCAAACTAGCACTGAGAGATAAGCGAAACAATGGGAAGGATTCTACTGATTGATGAATGGAAAAGAAGATACTTGCCTTTACAAACAAACCATAGGTTTGTAAGTGAAATTGAATATTGAAAGATGAAAGCAACAATGGGGAAAAACCCATAAATCCCATAAAAATTAAAAATTAGTGGGGGGTTATACATTAAAAGGGGAATCTTAGGCATTTTGGGAAGTCTGTACCTCTCAAGTACCTCAGCCAATGGGGAAAGAGAGAGGGAAATACGGCCAGGAAATTAGGATAAAAAGGAGGCTGCATCCTCCAAAAAACTGAGAGACCTCAGGGGAAATGCCCCATGGCCTCTCCCTTTATTCGAATAAAGTAAAAGGACTCCTCTGTCTCCTTTTTGGACATAAACCTCTGGTGTTTCTGGATTAATTTTCCTAACAATTCTGGGACTCGTCCGGGATATTTCCACCGTCCGGGGCGGCGGGCAGCGAGCGGAGCTGAAGGCGCCTCACCCAGTTTCGGTGATCAGCTCCCCTTGGTGGCGGCCGGCACCGGGCGATCGATTGGGTTCCCGAGACTGTCCAGGGACAGACGAGTGGCGGACCAGGGGGGGTCCGTGAAGAGTCCGCAGGGAAGGACCACTGAAAATCTCACCGGTGAGTAAAATGGGATCTTCGGGGAGCAAACCTGGGAGGGCGCCCATGGAGGGCAGCACAGGTGAAACACAGCACCCATGGAGGGCAGCACAGGTGAAACACAGCACCCATGGAGGGCAGCACAGGTGAAACACAGCACCCATGGAGGGCAGCACAGGTGAAACACAGCACCCATGGAGGGCAGCACAGGTAAAACACAGCACCCATGGAGGGCAGCACAGGTGAAACACAGCACCCATGGAGGGTAGTGTGGTGGTGCGTGTTTCATTTCAGTTATTTTATGGATTTTACATGTATTTGATGTAATGGTTTGTTCCCTGTACCCCCCTAGTTTTGTATTGGTTTGGACTTGTTTACCACTAAGTGGAGTTTTACTGTTATATGTCAATCATCCCTTCCCCCTTGTCCCAAGCTGTCAATCCCCTCTCTCTCCCTTTGGGTGCCCTGTCTATCACTCCAGGACCCTTCCCTGGCTTCTGGAACGTTCCAGGGAGGGCATCGAGTGATAGGCCGGGTGCCTGGAAATCCCCTCCCAGCGTTTTGCTATTGGTTCCCTGTTCGAAGGTTACTCCCCTGTTACACCCCCAAAATGTTCTTATTGGTTATACCAGAAGAGACCACACCTATTTTGTTTTCCCTTTTAAGCTCATGCATGGCTGATCCCGCTGTCTCTTCTGGGCAGAGGGTCAGAGAGTGCTGAGCTCCGTGCTGCCTCTCCTTCCAATAAAACCCTGTTGTACCCAGCCCAGAGGAGTCGCCTTTCATTTAGCTGCCGTGGGTTGCATTTACCATCTGCTGACCATCGCTGTGTGAGGAACCAAGTCCCCACGGGGAGGAGGTGGCTCGCCTGGCTTGCCACCCCAACCTTACACGTTGCTGCGGTGCACGAGACTGAGCTAGCCCGTGGCTGCGCTCGACAGCGCGAGGAACAGCACCGTGACAGGGTAGCACAGGTGAGACACAGCACCCATGGAGGGCAGCACAGGTAAAACACAGCACCCATGGAGGGTTGCTAGGGTAAAGCTGGGAAGGGGCCCCAGCAAAAGGGATGACGATCCCATAATACCCCCGGAGAGTCCCTTGGGGAGAATGCTGAGGTCTTGGGACAGACTATGCATTCACCCAGAGGTAACTATGGAGATGATGGTAAAATATTGTTATTTTGTGTGGCCGGAGTATAAGTTGCCAAAGGGGCTTATGTGGCCACCTTATGGAACAGATAGAATTCGTTTGTGTAGAATTTTGTTGAAGTATTTAGAGGAGAATAGAAAAAGATAGATTGAAAGAGAATGTGGATTGATATGGTTTAAACAAGCAACAAAAGAAATGTATGTGTTAAAGAAAAAGGGAGAAAAAAAAAAGGAGGAAGGGGGAACTGGTGAGAATTGGGATGTTCTTCAGTACTTTCCCCTGTCTTGTCCTCCAATGTTGCCAGCTGAACCAGGACCAGCTGCAGGTCCCCTGTATCCTCAACTCCCAGAGCAAAGGGATCAGGGGAATGTTGTTCCTATGGCCCCACCTGAGAATAATAATGGTGTAGGGGGAAGGGAGCAGCCTATCATACCACCACGTAGAACTAGAAGAGGAAATCAATTGAGCACATCAGAAGCCCCCCGGACCCAAGAGACAGGGGTACGCCAGATGCCACTCCACCAAGTTCCTTTGGGGGGTCAGGGGGGAGGGTTTGGGTTTGTAATTGTACCACTTACTACCCAGGATATAAGGGGGTTGAAAAAAGAATTACTCCCATATTTGGATGATCCCATAGGGCTGGGGGGAAAGATAGAATATTTAGGAAACGCGGATTATACATGGAAGGATTGGGATTTTCTCCTGGGGATTTTGTTTGGGTCATCAGAGAAATGAATGATTTTGCAGAAAGCTCGGCAGCTGTGGGAGGATGAACATCCACAAGCAGCAGCGGGGGCTGGACCTAATGTACCTACAGTGGATGATGCCATCCCCCAGATGGACCCCCAGTGGAACCCAAATGAGGAGACCAGTTTGGCTCACCTCTGCAATTACCATGTTTATTTAATTAGGGCAATTAAATCAGCAGTTCCCAGAACTAACAACAGAGCTGAGGCTATGTCCTTAGAACAGGAGAAACATGAAAGCCCCTCTCACTGGTTAGAGAGGATTAGAGAGGCCTTGTGGAAACACGGGGGCTGGATCCGGAGGGACCAGCCTTTGACACACTGTTGAAGGTACAATTTGTTACAAAGGCCTGGCCTGACATACGGAAAGGGGTACAGAAAGATGAAGAGTGGCAGAACAAGCCTCTAGAAGAACTAGTCAGAAAAACACAGCAGATATATGTAAGGAGGGATGAGGAAAAGGTAAAGGCTAAGGCAAAGATGATGGCAGAGTTTTTGCAGCCACGGAAGAATAAACCGCAGGGTCCAAGGGGTCCCCAGGACAGAGGGGACGGGGTCGGCCACAGGGAAGTGGCAGAGGCATTCATTCCCTCCTCGGCAGGGGAGAGCTGACCCAAAGAGCGGTTGGGAAGGAACCAGTGTGCTATCTGCCGGGCAGAAGGGCATTGGAAAAGGGAGTGTCCACAGAAACAGCTGGACCCTCAGGAGGAGGAAATCCAGAGGATAATGGAAATGGATTGTTAGGGGTGTCGGGGGCTCCCATTATATCAAGGACCCACCACTCAGGAGCCCTTGATAACTTTTAAGGTGGGCCCAGATCGAGAGGAGGTGTGTTTTCTGGTAGATACAGGAGCTTCTCAATCCACTTTAAATTTTATACCTGAGGGGGGGTATTATCAAAAAGATCATTAGTCATTCAAGGAGTGAGTGGAAAAGATGAGCGAGTGTATTTTATTCAACCGCTATTAATAGATGTGGGGGACAGGTTTGAAATACACGAATTCCTGTTTGTTCCTAATTGTGATTGTAATTTACTGGGAAGGGATTTGATGGCTAAAGTGGGAATGCAAATTAGTAGTGTAAAAAATGACACAGAGTCCAACACTGTGATATCTTTGTGTAAAATGTCTGAGAAGGCTTATGCTGAAATAAATCCAGAAGTGTAGGCAGCCCCAGGAAAATACGGAAAACTAGACATAGAGCCTCTCCAAATTACTTTGAAACAACCAGGACAAGTAGTGTCTAAAAAGCAATACCCTCTTTCAAGGGAGGGAAAGAAGGGGTTACAGCCTGTCCCTGAGTCCCTGCTAAAGGAAGGTCTTTTTAGGGCCGTGTAGGTCTCCCTATAACACCCCTATCCTGCCAGTTAAGAAACCAGATGGAACCTACAGAATGGTGCAGGATTTAAGAATAATCAATGAGATTGTCAAATCAAGGCATCCCACAGTTCCGGATCCCTATACAATCCTGAATCAGATCCCTTCTTCACACCAGTATTATTCAGTACTGGACTTAAAGGATGCTTTCTGGGGGTGTCTGATTACAGATGATAGTAAACAGTATTTTGCCTTTGAGTAAGAACAAAAGGAAGAAAAAATGTGTTTATTGATGGGTCTTCAAGGGTGATAGAAGGGAAACGATTTACAGGATACTCTCTCGTGAATAAAAAGCAATTAAATGAAGGGGGGAGGTTACCGCCCACCTGGTCAGCTCAGACAGCAGAGCTGTATGCGCTTGTGAGAGCCTGTGAATTATACCGGGACAAGACAGTGAATGTTTTTACTGATTCTAAATATGCACATAGGGTGATACATGCATTTAAGAAACTATGGGAAGAAAGAGGTTTATTAACCTGCAGGGGAAAGAAGTTAGTTCATGAGAACTTAATCTCTGGCCTATTAGAGGTAGTGAACTTAACCAACGAGGGTAGCAATAATACACGTTATGGGACACCAGGCAGAGTGCTCAGAGCAGGCAATAGGAGCCCAACTGGCTGATAAAGAAGCTCGAAAAGCTGCATTGTCACCAGAAATCTCTAAGATCCTCCCCTTGCTCCCAGTAACTGCATCACTGCCAGAAAAACTGTCTTTTTCACCAGAAGAACTTGAGATAATTAAAAAGAGTAGGGCAGAGGAAAAACAGGGTAATTGGTTTACAAGAGATGGTAAACAGTGGATACCAAAAGCTCAGGCCTTACAGTTATTAAAACAACTCCACGAAGGGAGTCATTGGGGCTCTCGAGGACTGGTAGAAGCGTCCCTCAAAATGTATGCTGCTGTGGGTCTTTTTACCCTGGCAAAGCGAGCTATTGAAGGTTGTTTGATTTGTGAGAAAACCAATAACAGAGTTACAAAGAAACTTGCCAGGGGAGGGAGGCCTTGGGCTGTACATCCCTTCCAGAGATGCCGGGTGGATTTTACCGAAATGCCACGAGTGGCAAGGTTTAAATACCTTCTGGTAATAGTATGTCAGTTAACAGGGTGGCCAGAGGCATTTCCTGCCATTTCAGCAACTACAGGATCAGTTATTAAAGTATTTTTAAAACCAATAATTCCAAGATATGGGATTGTAGAAGCAATAGACTCAGATAGGGGATCTCATTTTACAGGAAAAATTCTTCAAGGAGTTATGACTGCTCTAGGGATAAGATGGAATCTCCACACCCCCTGGCATCCCCAGAGTTCTGGCAGGGTGGAGAGGATGAATGGAGAAATAAAGAAACACCTTTTGAAGCTAGTGACAGAAACTAAGATGCCATGGGTACGGCTCTTGCCACTGGCTTTAGCAAGGATAAGGGCTAGACCCAGGGGAGATATTCAATTATCTCCCTTTGAACTGATGTTTAGAATTCCTTACCCTTACAATTCCCAGCCTAGTGGGGGGGGTACAGATAAGTGATGTATATTTAAAGCAATATGTGGCCAGGATACTGTCTCTTGTGAAATCTCTTTGACAGGAAGCTCAGCTGGCACAGACCCTGCCTTTGGACTTTGCTGTTCACATCCCACCAGGAAATTAAGCCCTAGCTAAGGAATAAAAAGAAGCACCACTAGTGGCTAAGTGGCGTGGACCTTTCCAAGTGTTGCTGATCACAGAAACAGCCGTCAAGACAGCAGAACACGGGTGCACCCACCACACTCGGGTCAAGGTCTCTGAGGCCCCGGAGATTTGGACATCTCAGCTGGAAGAGAAGGACGGGAAGCCACGACTGACACTCCGCAGGAGTGGACTGGAGCAGTAGCCAGTGCGTCGACATCGGGGGAAGCCTCGTGTGCCTACCCACAGACTGCCTGCTGAAATAGTTTGTGTGGGCATCCCTCCTCTCAGATCTCCAGTCACTGGGGGCCAATCCTCGCTGTCATTGGTTTCTTTATGTTAAGCTGTTTCTGTGCCTTCGCTCGCCACGGGTGGTGTAGAAGACAACGTGAAAGTGAAAATTAAGTTAGAAAATTAGATTACACCATTAGAATGTTTCTCTTAATAATCTTACCTTTATATTGTCAGTTAAGTTAAGGCCAAAAGTAGGAAAATAATTTTTTAACCTTAGGAGAAGAAGTAGCAAAACCCTTTAACCGTAGCGATTGTTGGGTCTGCGGAGGGCCAGGGGGATCTGACGACTGGCCATGGGTGGCCAGCCCAGTCGAACCCAAATGGTGGGTTAGCACCCTGAGTGAAGTCAATAATGGAACAGGATTTTGCGATGAGGAAGGAAGTCCATGGCGGCTTCATTCCTCTGAAAGAGGCATTTATTGTCTAAATAGAACAGGAGGCGTATATGTAGGAAAAAGTGTCTGCGACTGGACTTTATCTTTGAGTTTAGATTGTTGGACCCCCAACTGCCCTCCTTATGATTGTTCCTGATATCAAGGCAGATAGAATCAAACACATGTTAAGCTCACTAATGGTAGCTGGGTAAGGTGTTCCTTCCATAATCACCAAAAGAATTTTGAAGGCTGTAAAGCAGTGGGAAAGGATAGGGTTTTTGACCCTTTATTTTTAAGCTGCCCCCGAGATAATTCCACAAGTAGGACACATGTTGTTGGTGACTATCAGTAGAAGTGGCAGCACCGGAATGGAACTCGGACCCTTTTTTAATAGGTTCTAGTCCAGCTCCAACAAAACAGATCTGGGATGTAACTGCAAGTAAAAACCTTATGTGAGAGCTTAGAAATGCAATATTCCAACATCAGATAGTATTAGATTATTTATTAGCAGAAGAAAGAGGAGTGTGTGGCAAATTAAGTGACTCAAACTGCTGTTTGCAAATAGATGACAATAGAAAAGTAGTAAAACAAATAACAAAAAGAATAAAAGAAGTTAGCTCATGTGCCAGTCCAAACATAAAAAAGATAGAATGGGACATGTTTTCATAGTTACCCGGTGAACTATGAGTTAAACAAATGTTTTTCTTTCCTCTCATATGTTAGAGCAACTCTAATCTTTTTACCATGCATGATCCCTTGCTTAGTACAACTTATTCAACACGTGATCAAAGGGATGCAGGTAGTAGCCAAGCCTACTGATCCAGAGAGAGCTACAAAAGGACAGAAATGGATGTCACTGCAAATAATTGCAAAACCAAAAAAGACCCAAGAACAAAAAATAGTCAATGATAACTAAAATTTGTAAAGACAATTATTAAAAATAAAAGAGGAGGGATTGAGAGGAATGACAAGATTTGTCTTTACAAACAAGCCCTGGGTCTGCTGGTAGATCAAACTAGCACTGAGAGATAAGCGAAACAATGGGAAGGATTCTACTGATTGATGAATGGAAAAGAAGATACTTGCCTTTACAAACAAACCATAAGTTTATAAATGAAATTGAATATTGAAAGATGAAAGCAACAATGGGGAAAAACCCATAAATCCCATAAAAATTAAAAATTAGGGGGGTTATACATTAAAAGGGGAATCTTAGGCATTTCGGGAAGTCTGTACCTCTCAAGTACCTCAGCCAATGGGGAAAGAGAGAGGGAAATGCGGCCAGGAAATTATTAGGATAAAAAAGGAGGCTGCGTCCTCCGAAAAACTGAGAGACCCCAGGGGAAATGCCCCATGGCCTCTCCCTTTATTCGAATAAAGTAAAAGGACTCCTCTGTCTCCTTTTTGGACATAAACCTCTGGTGTGCGTGGATTAATTTTCCTAACACAATCAGCTGAGAAGGTGGCACACTGAAAACAGAACTGACACTGACTGAAAATGAATGGGACAGAAATCAATAACCCTGAATGTTTGATTTACTATCAAATACATCCCACTCACCCAGCCCCACACAATCCTAATCCCATTGCTCCAAATTTGGATCCCACATCTCCCAATCTCCTTCCAACCCCATCTCACCCTGGAAGCTGTGGAATCGAGTAAGTTTGGCATGGGATTGAGTTTTTCTGAGGTGGGAACAAGCCATTTGGGGTGGGATTGAACCCTGTCAGTTAAATTTGAGTTGTTCTCAGTGGGATTGGAGTGGTTTTGAGGTGACAGACCAATTCCTCTTGGCTTCTGGAGTGCAAAGAGAGGTAGAAGAGAAAAAATTAAGGCCAAAATAAAGGATAACCAGCCAGGTGTCTTCCCAACATGGACCACAGGGAATGTGGGTCACCAGGGCACTCATGCAACCTCCAGTGGGGGATGCAGTTGGAGCAGTGCACGAAGCTCTTCCTGCACTGGGGGCATTCGCAGGGCTTCCCTTACTGGTGCCTCAGTTGGTGTCTGGTCATGTGAGACCTCCGTGAAAAGCTCTTCCCACACTGGGGACACTCGTGGGGCCTCTCCCCAGTGTGGATGCGCCGGTGGTTGGAGAGCGTGGAGTTCCGCGTGAAGCCCTTCCTGCAGTCGGGGCAGCGGAAGGGCCTCTCCTCTGTGTGAATCCGCTGGTGCAGGAGGAGACTGGAGCTTGTATGGAACTTCTTGATGCATTTATCACACTCATAAGGCCTCTCCCCAGTGTGGGTCCTCTGGTGGCGGATCAGGTCACAGCTCTGTATGAAGCTCATCCCACATACATCACACTCGTGGGGCCTCTCCCCGGTGTGGATGCGCCTGTGACTGGTGAGGTTGGAGTTGTGCTTGAAGCCCTTCCCACAGTCGGGGCAGCGGAAGGGCCTCTCCTCTGTGTGTGTCTGCTGATGTTCAAGGAGCTGGGAGCTGGTCAGAAACCCCATCCTACACTCGGAACACTTGTAGGGCCTCTCCCCAGTGTGGATCCTCTGGTGTAGAGATCAGGTAGCTACGGTGCCTGAAGCACTTCCCACATTCCCCACACTTGTATGGCCGTTCCTCAGTGTGGATCTTCTGGTGCTGGGTTAGGCTGGAGCTCTGTCTGAACCTCTTCCCACATTCCCCACACTCATAGGGCATCTCCCCAGTGTGGATCCTCTGGTGGCGGATCAGGTAGCAGCTCTTCCTGAAGCTCATCCCACATTCTCCACACTCGTAAGGCCTCTCCCCAGTGTGGATCCTCTGGTGATAGATCAGGCTGGAGTTGTGCCTGAAGCTCTTCCCACATTCCCCACACTTGTGGGGTCGTTCCCCAGTGTGAATCCTCTGGTGGCGAAGCAGGTGGCTTCGCCAGCTGAAGCTCTTCGCACACCCAAAGCACTTGTGGGGCTTCTCCCCATCATGAAGCTGCTCATGGACCACCAGGTCTGAGCTCTGGCTCCATCTCTGGTCGCCTTCCTGGCACAGGGTGGCTCTTTCCTCCTCAGATCCTCGTGATCTGCTTTTGCAGTCTCTTCTCACGAGGGATCGCCAGGACTTTTCCTCCCCGTTGGATTCCTGCACCGTGGAGCTGCTCAAAACGGCCTCTTCCACGAGGATCTGCCGTGGGGATTTGTCCTCCCTGGTCTCCATGCTCAGCTCCTTGTCTGGGGGAGGAAGGACAAGGAGAGGATGGGATTTGCCTCCGTGCCAGAGGGAAGGGGAAGGAGATCCCCTCAGTGCGTCCCCGGCAGGACGGCGTCGGCTGCGGGGTTGTCCTGCAGCCGGGGGCCGTGCTGGGCTGGGAGATGGAGCAGGAGAGAGGGGGAAAGGGGCACTGACTTCCTCCTCACCTGCCTGGCTGTCCTGGGGCACCTTCCTCTTCCTCACAGCCTCCTCCTCCATCCTGCGAAGGGTTGGGAATGGGAAATCCTGTCTGGGGGGAAAACAAGGGATGAGCACGTTGAGTTTGAAGGTCTCTCTGCCCAAGACCATCTCTAGAAGTCACTGGGCATCTGGGGTCCATAAAAAACAGGCAATTGGGAGTGAGTGGATCTACACTGGGGGCAACTGGGAGTCACTGGGAACATGCTGAGAGGGACTGGGACTATTCCAGGGGAAACTGGGATCATACTGTGAGGAACTGGGAACAACTGGAACTTTGAGGGGGAAATTGGGATCATACTGGGATCACAGTGGGAACAGCTGGGTCCATGCTGGGAAGAACTGGGATCACACTGAGGGTGATGGGAATCATACTGGGATTGACTGGGAGTGGCTGTGAGCAACTGGAATCATGCTGAGTGTGGAGTCCCTGCAGCCCCTTGCCATAATACCTAGGGCCTGGCCTTGGCAGGACAGATCATAGAGTCACCTGCCCAGCCTGAGACAGAGAACTTCCCAATGGGGCTCTGGACACGATGATTTGCCTCAGTTTCTCCCCTCCCTGATTCCCCTGGCCCTTTGGTTTCTCCTTTCCTCTGTGTCTCCATTGGTTTGGGGTTCCCGGGGACTGGCCCCGTTTTCCCTACAGGACACTGACCTTTCCTGCCCTTTGCTCTGCCCCCGTGCCTCAAGGTCTTTGGCTGCTGAAGCTCACACTTGAGCTGGAGACCGGCACACGTGCTCCCCTTTCCAATCTGGATTCCCCTTGGGCTTCTGGAAATAAACCTGGCTGGAACTGATCCAGTGCAAAGGCCTTCTGGCCTCTCCTTGCTGAGCTGCCCACGTGGCGTGTGTGCATGTGTGAGCTTGACTGCTTCGCCTGAGCTTCCCCAAGCGGCCTTTCCACCGCAGAGGCTTATCGGCTCTGGGCTTCAGCTCCACTCCCAAAAACCACAACGCAACACGCTTTGGCCGAAAATTACCCAAATGGGCCTAAAATCTCCAGGACCTGGACTGAGACCCAGACCAAGATCAGCACCAGAACCGGCACCAGCACCAAGACTCAGACCGACACCGAATCCGAGACCGGCACCGACAGCGGCGCTGCTCTGGGACGGGCACCGAGACCAAGACTGGGACCAGAACTGACACCAGAACTGAGAGCGGCACCGCTGCAGGACCGGGACCAGGACCGGAACCAGTACACCGGAACTGAGACCGGCGCCACAGAGGCACCGGGACCGGGACTGAGACCAAGACCGTAACTGACACCAGAACTGGCACTGGGACCAAGACTGAGACCAAGACCGGCACCGGAACCAGCACCGAGACTGGCACCGCTCCGGGACTGGGACCCAGACTGAGATTGGCACTGGGAGCACTCCGGGACCAAGACTGACACCGCTACCGGCACTGGGACCTGGACTGCGCTGAGATCAAGACTGAGACCGGGACTGAAGCCAGCAAAGAAGGGCACAAAAGTCACCAAAAACACCCCTCAAGAGACCAAAAAGTGGCAGAAAATGGCCCCAAAATGATCAAAAACTGACTAGAAATGTACCCAAAATTACAAAAAATGGCTCAAAATGACAGAAAATAGCACAATAAATGACCAAAAATCCCCTTTAAATGTACCCAAAAATGAGAGAAAATTGCCCCAAATTACCCCATATGACAGAAAACACCACAAAAATGGCCAAAAGCGCCCAAAAGTGACCAAAAATAACTCAAAAGTGACAGGAAATGCCCGCAGGATGGAGGAGAGCCAGGAGGGACACAGAATTCCAAAAATTCAAAAAAATTGTCCCAAATTGCATCAAAAAAGCAAATTTAAAAAAAAAAACTAAAAAAAGCATCAAAAGAGCTATAAGAAAGGAAAACCTTGAAAATTCCTCCAAAAATGCCAGCAATATTCCCCAAATTTCAAAAAATTCCCCAAACCCAACAAAAAACACCCAGAAAATGAAAAACAAAAAAACAAACAAAGAAACAAGCAACCAAACCCTTAAAATGCCCAGAAACATTAAAAAAATCCCCCCCAAACTCCCCCGACCGCCCGGAATTCCCAAAATCCCTGAAAATTCCCAGAATTTCCTACACTTGCTCTTGATGAAGGGCTGCAGCAGGTAGGACTTGCTGGTGCTGGCGCTGCCAATCATCCAGAACTTGAAGAGGAAATCTGGAAAAAAAATCCCACATTTGGACCCAAATTGCCAAGATTTCCTACATTTGGACCTAAAATTCCCCAAATTTCCCATGTTTGGACACAAAATTCCCCCAAAATCCTCCCTAGAGATCTGAAAATTCCCACACTTGGACCTGAAATTCCCCAACTTCCTGCATTTGCCCCAAAATTCAAAAAACTTCCCAATAGAAAACCCAAAATTTCCCCATTTAGACCGCAAGAATTCCCCATACAGAGCCCAAAATTAAAAAAAAAAATTCCCTTGAAGGATCCCAGAATCTCCTTATAGAGATACTGAGACACCCGCAGACCCTTTATTGGCTCCCCCAGACCCCTATAGAGCCTCTAGAGCACCCCGAGACCACCCCAAATCCCCTATAGGGACTCCCAGAGCCCCTAGAGACCCCCCCAGATCCCCCACAGGGACACCCAGGCCCCTCTGGACCCTCTATAGATCCCCCAGAGATCCCCTATAGCTCCCTCAGACCCTCTCTGGAGACCCCTAGACCCCCCCAAATCCCCCATAGGGAGCCACAAACACCCCCAGACTTCCCCGAAACCGCTAGAGGCTCCCTCAGACCCCTATAGATCCCAATAGACCCCTCAAACCCACAAAGCCCCTAAAAAGACTCCCCGACTCCATTTAGGGACCCCCCGAGCCCCTTTAAGGACTCCTCTGGACCCTCCAGAGACCCCCCAGACCCCTACAGAGCCCCTATAGCCGCCCCCCAAACCCCTTAGGGACACCCAGACCCACCAAATCCCCTAGAGACCCCCCCAATCCCCTAGAGAGACCCCCAGGTCCACTCAGACCCCTCAGGATCCCCGAGAGATCCCCCATTGCCCCACCGTAGGTCTCAGACACGCGGGAGCCCCGTCGGGGACCAGGAGCAAAGATGGCGGCACTCCGGGGAAGCAACTTCCGAGCAGTCTGCGCATGCGCCGGAGACAACGCGCCAGCAGATAGGCGGGGCTCAAGGGAGAAGAGAGCTGCGGCCAATGAAAGGGCAGGGAAGGAATGAAATGAGGCGGGCTCAGGGAAAGCGCAGGGCCTGGCAGGGGAAAGGGGCGGGGTCAAGGAAAGGGCGGGAAGGAGGAGGAGAGTGGGCGTGGCCAAGGGGACGCGCCCTCCTACAAGGGCTCGCTTTGCCCTAAAATCACCCAAAAGGGTCTGAAATCTCCGGCACCGAGACCGAGATCAGCACCAGAACCGACACCAGCACCAAGACTGAGACCGACACCGGAACCGAGACCGGCACCGCTCTGGCACCGGCACTGGGACCGAGACCGAGACCAAACCCGGCACCAGAACCGGTGCAGGGACCAAGACTGACACCAAGAGCGACACTGGGACCGGCACCGGGAATGCTTTGGAACCGGCACCGGCGGCGGGAGCGCTCCAGGACTGCTCCAGGACTGCGGCCAGAACCGAGACCGGGAGCACCCCAGGACTGAGACCAAGAGCGGCACCGGAAACCAGCACCGAGACTGGAACTGCTCCGGGACCGAGACTGAGATTGGCACTGGGAGCACTCCGGGACCAAGACCGGCACCGGCTCCGGTACCGGGAACGCTCCGAGACCGAGTCCGAGACCGAGATTGAGACCAGGAGTGGAACGGGAACCGGCACCGGCACCAAGAATGGCACCGCTCCGGGATCGAGATCGACACCGGGACCGGAATCAGCACCGGGAGCGCTCCGGGACTGAGACTTGAGACTGGAGGCGGCACCGGGACGGGGATCGGACCCCGAATCGCTCCGGGATTGGCTCCAGGATCGCTCCGGGACCGCCGCGTTCGCTCCGGGCAGTTTTGGCCGCACACCCGGGCGGGACTGGGAGGGAGCCCTGGGCCGGGCGGGACCGCCTCGGTTCGCGTCGTTCCGCTGCAGCCATCCCGCTCCATATGATCCCAGTTTGTATGATCCCAGTCTCTGTGGTTCTGATCCATGCGCTGCCAGCCTGTGAAATCCCAGTCCGTGTGATCCCAGTGTGTACAATCCCAGCCTACAAGGTGCCAGTCCGCATGATCCCAGTCTGTCTGGTCCTGCATGGCACACACTCCAGGGGTGCCAGTCTCGGTGCCAGGCCCGGGTTCAGTCCCGGCCTCAGTCTCGGTCTCGGATCAGTGCCGGTCCCAGTGTCGGTACCACTGCCTGTCTTGGTCCCGGAGTGCTCTCAGTGCCAATCTCATTCTCGGTCCCAGTACCAGAGCGGTGCCAGTCTCGGTGCTGGTTCCGGTGCCGGTCTTGGTCTCAGTCTTGGTCCCAGTTCCAGTTCTGTTGCCGGTTTCAGTCTTGGTCTCGGTCTCAGTCCCGGTGCCTGTGCAGTGCCAGTCTCAGTTCTGTCGTTGGTTCTGGTCCTAGTGTTGATCCGGCTCCCGGAGCAGTGTCGGTGTCGGTTCTGGTGTCGGTTCTGGTCCCAGTGTTGGTCTCAGTGCCGGTCCCAGAGCAGTGCCGCTCTTGGTGCCAGGCTCGGATCCGGTGTCGGTCTGAGTCTTGGTGCTGGTGCCGGTTCTGGTGCTGATCTTGGTCTCGGTCTCTGTCTCGGTTGTGGTCGCGGAGATTTTAGGCCAGTTTGGGTGATTTTAGGCAAAACTGGGGACGCTTAGGGGGGATTTTAGGCACCTTTGATTGATTTTTGGCCAAATCTGGTGGGTTTTAGGGTGGATTTTAGGTAATTTTTGATTATTTTAGTCCCATTTGGTTGATTTTAGGCAAAATCTGGTGGGGTATAGTCCAATTTGAGTGATTTTTGGATAAGCAAGGCAGTTTTACAGCAGATTTTAGATAATTTTAGATGAATTGAAGCCTATTTGCTTGGGGTTTTGACCTATTTGGGTGTTTTTGGCCAGGTCTGGTGGGTTTTACAGGGGACTTTAGGTCCCTTTGGGTGATTTTAAGCCAAACCAGGTATTTTCAGGGTGGATTTTACAACCTTTGGTGAGATTGAAGTGTGATTTGAGGGCATTTTTGTGTGGGTTTTTGTGAAAAGAGCATATTATATGGCTCTACGCAAGATATTTACTATATGTATTATGTTGTATTGATTAGTAATGTTGTATTAATATTTTGATAGTATGGTAAATGTAGTTTTTTAGTTAAAATGTAGTTTTTATATACGAACCATAGGAAAATGTAAATCCTTCAGAGAAAAAAATTTATGACTTCCTTATCAGAAGAGACCAACTTCTCCTGCCTTGCTCAGACCCAAAAAGACACCACAGAGATTAAGGGGAAAAAAGTGACACTAACCAGAGAGAATTCTTTGTTTGAATGGAATTTATGCATCAAGTATGAAATGTATGAATATTCAACAGGCTATTGCTTTTAAGAGATATTCCTTTGTTAACGGGGGTCCTTCTTCAGAGCTTTTTGCTCGGGAAGGCACCCAGACATCTGTTACTTTGTTTTTATTGTCTCGTATTGTCCTAACCCTAATTGTTCAATTTCTTTATTACCCTAATTCGATTTTTATAACCATTTTTATTACTATTAAACTTTTAAAATTTTAAAACAAGTGATTGGCGTTTTTCACAACCCTGACCTCAAATCCAGCCCCAGTTCCAGACCCTTCCTAAAGCCGCAGCCCTAAACCCAAGGCCACGTTTAACGCTGACCTTACACCCAGCCCCGATTCCATGAATGTGCCTCCTGAGGGGAACTTTGGGCCGTGAGTTGAGCTCAGGGACCTTGAGCTGAGGCTCAGGTGACACCACTGTCCAGTGATCCCAGGTCTAGGGAGAAGGAAGCAAGGCTGAGGGAGAAGAATGAATGCAAAAAGCCAAGCCCAGAGCTGTGCTGAGAATCATCCCTGGATTTTTCTACTTAATCTCTCTGCCACTCTCTTGTTTCCCCCCCACCCTTTTTCGGGGCTCTCCGACTATCACAGATCTGAGGAGGCCCAGGGAGGATCACTCTCCCTCTTATCACTCTTCCTCTCTGTCCTCTTCCCTTAAATGTGGGGGGTCGGATGGTCCCTGTCTCCCTCCATTCATTGGGGTGACCTCCTGAGAATCCCCTGGCGTGAGAGGGACAGAGGCACCGGGTGCTCTCCGTCCTCCTCAGCTTACTGAGGGGGGCCAGGTTCATCTCCATCCTCCACTCTGGGGGGTCAGGTCATGTCTGTCCTCCTCGTCCCCAATGGATGGGGGCTGGGTCGTTTCTGTTCGTGCTGTCCTTGGCCATGGGCTGGAGGAGGTCTCTGGAGCGGAGTTTCTGGTGGGGTCTCCGCACCTTTGTTTTTGCCCTTGGCTAGGATCAAGGTATATGGTGGGGATGAGGGGATCAGCTCATCTCTGCCCTCCTCTCCTCGCTGCTGCTCCTCCGCTATGGAAGGGGCGGGTGGTGTGTGTCCTCATTTTCTGTGGGAATTTGGGGCATCAGCTCATGTCTGTCCTTCTCCCCGCAGTGAATGGGGGCTGGGCTGTCTCCATTTGTGCTTCCCTTCGTGTGGGCTGGAGGTGGTCTCTGTGCAGCGGAGTTTCTGCAAGCGCAGCAGTCAGCACCCGAGAGAATGGGAGACCCGGCCGGCGCTGCCGGCACCCGGGACTGCGGGACATCACATCCTGCCAGCTTTCAGGGAAATGGCTTAAATCATGGAGCGTGACAACTTCCCCGGACATGCTTTGTAAAACAGAAGGTTTAATAAAGGAAAATAGTAAACATAAACAGAAAATAAAATGCAAGTCGAACACAGTGCAGAGACCATCCTGACACTGTTACGGCAGTCCCAAAAAAGCTCTTTGGTTCTTTTGTGTAATCCCTTTAGTACTTAATAGTCTAGGTGGGTTCCACTGGCATATTGCCAGTAAGGAAAGGTACAAACTTTGAAGGACAGTGACAAGGTCCAACAGGTGCTTCTCTCTTGGCATTGAGCCAATTACAAAGAGAAATACACAGAACTTTCTAGTTTGGTTTCCTTATGTTTCAGGTCAACTGAAACCCTTTTCCTTATCCAGAAATGCTGACTCGGGAGTGGGGGGTGCATGACTACAAGAGGGGACCCTGACAATATCCCAAAATGCTGTTGCTGCCCCGCACCATGTGGCCTCAGCCAGAGCCGAGTGGGGCGGGTGGTCGGGGCCGGGGAGACCCTTCCTAGCGGCGTGCCCCCTCTCAGCCCAGCCTCTGCGAAAGCGCAGCAGCAGCGACAGAGACGGCAAGAGAGGGGAGCGTGCGAAGCCTCAGGCAACTACAAAGCAGAACAGAAGCGGCACCGCGTTCCCTGCCTCCCCCACCACAGCAAAATTCACCCGGTAAAGCGTGGCCAACATCTTGTAAGCTGGGAAAGCCCTACCAGCCACTGCCACCGCTCCTACAACAGCCCCAACTCCCGTCTGCTGCGGGCCCTCGTACGCTGATACTGTACTAGAGAAAAACCTAACTACACGTGATATGGAGGATGTTTATGAATATAAAAATACAAGATTTTAGAAGCAGCTTTTGGTGATTTTGTAGAAGTAGAGAAACAGCTTGTACTGAGAACACATAGAAGATTCGCTATTAAGCCTGGTTGTTAGGTGGTTACTAAGTAGAAGTCATACAGGTAAGATGTATAATGTTGGAACTCAGCAAAGCGGGACCTAGGGATTTGTCACAAATAGACAAAGCAGAACTTTGTGGCTTGAATCCAGCAAAATCAAGCTCCTAATCTTTGGCAAGAGCAAAGTGACCTGAAAAAGAGCCAAACCTCCACTGTGCCTGCCCAGAAGCGAAGATCAACCTGAGGAAGACATCGGCCTTCCTCCCAAGAGCCCAGCTCAGGAGCACCAGGAGCTGTGACAGCTAATTAGAATACAAAGCGAGAGAAGGCGGGGAATGGGCGGGTGGGGAGGTGTGGGTTTGTGGGATCAATGTGTATTTAAACCTGGACCTTGCTCTGACCAGGTACGCACGGTTTGGAGGAGACATCCCCCCGTGTGTCCCAGCTGGACAGAAAACATACCTGCTGTACAATTTCTAATTGTAAAGTCCTTATTCTACGCTTCCCACGAGTAACCCCATCCTGAGGGGCCCCGAGCAGCGCCGCGCCCCCCACACCGGGACCGGAGAGCAGAGCATGGGCAGGATGGCCGCGGGGAGCGGCGGGCGTCCCTCCCAGCCACGCCTGCCACAGCCCACTGCCCCTGGGAATGCAGATGATCAACAGTCAGAAAAAACCCAGAAAGGACTCACCACAAAATTATGCTTTCAACAATCGGACACAACAAATAGTCACCATTAAAACAAATATCCGTTCTAATACTGTTTTTAAATACTCTCAACAGTTTAGTCCTAACTGTAGTAAACTCTCTTCTTTGCAGGTGTGCATTGAAGTTACAATATAATGCTATGTGATATTCAAAAATTTGGTTTAATTTGAACATTTTTTCTGCATAAAACTCATAATCATTTACATGCTGTTTTTACCCTCCAAAGAAAAAGGCAAGCACCAAGATATTTATTTTTCTCTTCCAAAAATCCTACCATTTCAGTTACAGCATTTCAACAGAGCATTTTCATGCTAAAAATTACTAACAGCCACCTTTCAGATTTCACTCATGCCAACTCCTCTTAAAGTCAACAGCAAATTTCTAAAACTAAAAGCAAGTCACTTGCACTAACTGATTTGGCTAACAGGAGTTAAACCTTCTTTCCTCTCAGATAAACATGAAAAGCCTCATCCAGAAGAGGCTCTTCAAGCCCTCACTGTGATAAAGAGGCCCTTCAGCAGCAGCAGACCCTGAGTGATGGTAAAACATATAGGCAGTTTAAAGTTTCACCTGATTCCTTTTGCTCCAAAACACACATTTTGTTCCTGTTCTAATTGTTCAACAAAGAAAGGTGAAAAGGTGTGGGGTGGGTGTACACCCCCCTCAAGAGTCTTGGCTGCTCTCATGTTCTTCTGTTTTTCTAAGTAAAAGATTGTCAGTAGGAAGACAATTTACCCACCACCTTATGTAAACTCCAGGATCCAAACCTTTGGGAGACATCAGAGGCAGAAAGATGTGTGTTTTGATTGAAATGGTTTTAAGTAAAGTTGTTTACTGTTTTCTAGTGTTAAGTTGGAACTTGTAACTTCTGAGCAATTAACCTGTGACATGCTAGCCTGGCAAATTGTGATATTGGTGGATTTCACCCAACACCTCCTAGACGTGGATGCTGCAGCTCCAACAATACATGAGACACATCACTGGCTAGGAAAGCTGAGTTTATCAAAGTGAGTAAAAAGCCTCATTCAAATTAAATTCATACTGTCTTTGTTGTCCTACCTGCAAGGCGCCTGCAAGAAGGATGACTAAGAACACTTACTTTTTAAATTATAACTGAAAGAGTGATTTGTCGTAGCTCATCTATTAGCTAGACAAGATAAATGTGGTCCTAGCAGACCCAACTCGGCTGACCTGGCTTGTTCCAGAAGTCCCAAGGTGAATGGGAGAGCTCGTGCAGACACCTCAACCAGTCACAGGCAGTGCAGAGAGCAGACATATCGCTGGTCAAGGAGCTGGGCAGGGCTGAGACCCAGACCTACGAGTGTCTGGAACCGGCAGTTTTGAACCTCCTGTATAAGGGATTTCTGAACAATAAAATGTGCTGTTTGTCTCATGATCAAGAGGTCTCGAGTCATGGTTTCTGTCACCCTACCCAAAACCTCCTCACATTACAGTGGGATTCAGCCCTTTTGGGTTAAAATTGAGTTGTTCAGAGTGGGATTTGAGTGGTTTTGAGGTGACAGATTGATCCCTCCTGGCTTTTGGAGTGCAAAGAGATGGAGAACACTGCATCAAATCCCCCAGGATGGCACAAATCCTGCAGAATATGGCCCCAAATCCTAAATTCCCCCTCAAATACCAGTGTAATGGTGGGATTTAGACATCTTTGAACAATTTCTTTCTTTTCAACCCTGTTCTGGCTGGTTTTAAGGGATGAAGATGAATCAGAAGAAAATGAAGGCCAAACCAAAAGGATCAGCAGCCAGGTGTCTTCCCAACACGGATCACAGGGAATGTGGGTCACCAGGGCACAACGTGGGTCCTCCAGTGGGGGATGCAGCTGGAGCAGCACACAAAGCTCTTCCTGCACTGGGGGCACTCACAGGGCTTCCCTTAGAGGTGTCTCTCTTGGTGTTGGGTCAAGGCTGAGCCCTGTGAGAAGCTCTTCCCACACTGGGGACACTCATAGGGCCTCTCCCTGCTGTGCATGTGCTGGTGCCTGACGAGGGTGGAGTTCTGCTTGAAGCCCTGCCCGCAGTCAGGGCAGTGGAAGGGCCTCTCTCTGTGAATCCGCTGGTGAAGGAGGAGACTGCTGCTGATCCGAAATCCCTTCCCACACTCGGAACATTTGTAGGGCCTCTCCCCGGTGTGGATCGTTCGGTGGACAATAAGGCTGGAGCTCTGGCTGAAGCTTTTGCCACATTCCCCACACTTGTACAGCTTCTCCCCAGTGTGGATGTTCTGGTGCTGGGTCAGGTTGAAGCTGCTTCTGAAGCTCATCCCACATTCCTCACACTTGTAAGGCCGTTCCCCAGTGTGGATCCTCTGGTATTTATCAGGCTGGAGCTCCTACTGAAGCTCTTCCCACATTCCCCACACTTGTGGGGTCGTTCCCCAGTGTGAATCCTCTGGTGACGGATCAGGATGAACCTCTTGCTGAAGCTCTTCCAACCTCCAATCACTTGTGGGGATTCTCCCCATCATGAAGCTGCTCATGGACCACCAGGTCTGAGCTCTGGCTCCATCTCCAGCCACCTACCTGGCACAGGGTGGCTCTTTCCTCCTCAGATCCTCGTGATCTGCCTTTGCAGCCCCTCCTCCTGCGGAATCTCAGGGGCTGTTCCTCCCCATCGGATTCCTGCCCCGTGGAGCTGCTCAAAACGGCCTCTTCCACGAGGATCTGCCGTGGGGATTTGTCCTCCCTGGTCTCCATGCTCAGCTCCTTGTCTGGGGGAGGAAGGACAAGGAGAGGATGGGATTTGCCTCCGTGCCAGAGGGAAGGGGAAGGAGATCCCCTCAGTGCGTCCCCGGCAGGACGGCGTCGGCTGCGGGGTTGTCCTGGTCAGTTTCACGACTGGGTGTGGCTCTGGACGCTTCCCTTGGAGCGTCTCCAAGGCATGGAACGTTGGAGCTGCCCCCAGCTGTGGTGTCACTGAGAGGGGAACCTTGGAGCTGCCAGCACGGTGATGTCCCCGAGAGGGGAACGCTGGGGCTGTGCCACTCCTGGCCCGGCCCCAAGAGCTCTGGCAGCACCTGGAGGAGACACCAAGGCTGAGCTGGGAGGGAGGCAGCAGGATCATGGAGTGCAGGCCCCTGCCCTGCACAGACAGGCCAAGAGTGGCAGCCTGGGCATCCCCGGGAGCGGTGTGCAAAGGCTCCTGGAGCTGCTGCAGCCTCGGAGCTGTGAGCATTGCAGTGGCTGCAGAGCTCTGGGGAAAGGCCCCGGCCCTGGCTTGGGGCTCAGCCGGTGGCCCAGGGAGCAAATGAACTTGCAGCTTGTGGCCCAGAGCAGGGAAGAGCAGGGGCAGTGCTGGCTGGGAGAGCCTCTGGGCAAGGGCCTGCAGCACCAGGACACAGGTGTACCTCAGTTCCTGAGTGTTTATTAGTCTTAGTTGTCTCCTTTCAAGATTTCCTTGAAGATTAGTTGAGCAGGCTTCCATCCCTTTCCCTGCACTTCTTGTCATCCCATTCACTCTTTGCTTTTCACATGCTTTCAAAATTTTCCCTTTTTCTTTTTAAGCTGGCATGTCTTCAATTTCTTTTCTTCTCCTTCTTATATTTAACTTTCTTGACTGATTTCGGAATTTGAATTCAAGTACTTTTGCAAGTGTTTGTCCTTTTCAGTGTCCCTCGTTTCATTCCAGTGCATTTGGTCTCAATCCCTCCAGTTCCAAATTTTCCTCAGTTGTGTTCACTCACAATGTTTCTCATCATATCTCCTTTCCTGAGCATTGGATAGTCTCTGTTCTCTCTTTTCAAGATTTCATTGAAGATTCATTGGGCAAGCTTCCATCCCGTTCCCTGCACTTCCTGTCATCCCATTCACTTTTTCAAGTGCTTTCAAAATTTTCCCTTTTTCATTCTAATCTTTCATGTCTTCCATTTCTTTTCCTCTCCTTATATTCAACTTTCCAGCATGATTTCAGCATTTGAATTGGAGTACATTTGGGAAGTGTTGGTCCTTTTCACTGCCCCTCATTTCATCTCAGTCCATTTGGTCTCTATCCCACCATTTCCAAAAATTCTTGGTTGGTTTCATTTGCACTGGTTTTCATCATATCTCCTTTCCTGAGTGTTTGTTAGACTTTGTTCTCTGTTTTTAAGATTTCATTCCCTTTCCCGAAAGGAGACTTTCCTTTAGGAAGAGGGAATGAAATCTTGCGATTTCAATGAAGAATAATTAGGCAGGCTTCCATCCCTTTCCCTGCACTTCTTGTCATCCCATTCACTCTTTGCTTTTGAAGTGCTTTCAATGTTTTCCCTTTTTTATTTTAAGCTGGCATGTCTTCAATTCCTTTCCCTCTCCTTCTTTTATTTACCTTTCTTGCCTGATTGCATCATTTGAATTGGAGTTCTTTTGGCAAGTGTCATCCATATCATTGTTCCTCATTTCATGTCAGTCCATTTGGTCTCAATCCCTCTGGTTCCAAATTTCTCAGTTGTATTCATTTGAACTGTTTCTCATCATATCTCCTTTCCTGAGTGTTTGTTAGACTTTGTTCTCTCTTTTCAAGATTTCAGTGAAGATTAATTGGGCAAGCTTCAATACCTTTCCCTGCCCTTCTGGTCATCCCATACACTTTTTGCTTTTCACGTGCTTTCAAAATTTTCCCTATTTTCATTTTACGACTGCTTGTCTTCAATTCCTTTACCTCTCCGTTTTTATCTACCTTTCTTGCCTGATGTCAGCATTTGAATAGGAGTACTTTTGGCAAGTGTGGGTCCTTTTCACTACCCCTCATTTCATCTCATTCCTTTTGGTCTCAATCACTCCAATTCCAAAAATTCTCTTTTTTTTTTCATTCCCAGTGTTTATCATCATATCTCCATTCCAATTCCAAAAATTCTCTTTTTTTTTCATTCCTATCTCCTTTCCTGATCATTTGTTAGGGTTTGTTCTCTGTTTTCTACATTTCATTCCCATTCTCTAAAGGAAAGTCTTCCTTTCGGGAAATGGAATGGAATCTTGCAATTTTAGTGAATCTTAATTGGGCAGGCTTCCGTCCCTTTCCCTGCACTGATGTGGCTCTCTCTCCCCGAGAACCCCTGCTCTGTTTTTGCCTTGGCTAGCTCGGGAGAGAAACCACGCCAGAAGGAATTTTCCCTTCAGGTCCTTAAAGATCCCAGAGGCTGCAACCTTTTTTATTTTTTATTTAGAGAGAGCAGGAGTCCCTCAATGGCAAAAGGAAAGAGTCTGCCCTTGGTCTGGGGAATCATGACTTTATTCTGGGGTCCTGCTCCCGCAGAGCCCGGAGCTCAGTCCAGTCCCTGTCCCCATCCCAGTCCCAAGAGCAAGAGAGATTTTTCCCACATGGTCCCATGGCTTTTTCCCAGGGGGAAGGGGCTAGAGGCAAGGACAAGCCACTGCCCAGTCAGGGATAAGGTGGGAGTGGAACAGAGTTGGGTTACATTCCAGTGTGGGAGGATGGGCGGGGAGAAGGAGCAGGGACAAACCTCCAAGGGAACAGGGTGGTACAGAAGAAACTATTACAAACCCAATAAAAAAATTAAATACAATATAAACCCAAAAAATGCGCTACAACACTGCACTTCTTGCCATCTCATTCACTTTATGTTTTTGTGTATTTCAGAATATTCCTTTTTTCATTTTAAACTTGCATTTCTTCAATTTCTTTACTTATCCTTCTTTTATTTACATTTCTTGCCTGATTTCAGCATATGAATTGGCACATTTCTGGCAAGTGTTGGTCCTTTTCACTGCCCCTCATTTCATCTCAGTCCTTTCGGGCTCAATCACTCTGGTTGCAAATTTTCTCAGTTGTTTTCATCTGCACTCTTTCTTATCATATCTCCTTTCCTGAGCGTTTGTTAGACTGTGTTCTCTGTTTTCAAGATTTCATTCTGGTTCCTGAAAGGAAGACTTTCCTTTTGGGAACGGGAATGGAATCTGGCTATTTTAATGAGGATTAATTGGTCAGGTTTCCGTCCCTTTCCCTGCACTTCTTGTCATCCAAGTCACCTTTTGCTTTTCACTTGCTTTCAAAATTTTCCATTTTTCCTTTTAAGCTTGCGTGTCTTCAGTTCCTTTTCCTCTCCTACATTATTTTCATTTGTTGCCTGATTGCAACATTTGATTTGCAGCACTTTTGGCAAAGTGTTGGTCCTTTGCAGTGCCCCTCATTTCATTCCAGTTCATTTGGTCTCAATCCCTCAATTTTCTCGGTTGTGTTCACTCACAATGTTTCTCATCATATCTCTTTTTTTGAGTGTTTATTAGACTTCCTTTTGAGTTTTCAAGATTTCAATGAAGATTCATTGGGCAGGCTTCCATCCCTTTCCCTGCACTTCTTGTCATCCCATTCACTTTTTGCTTTTCACATGCTTTCAAAATGTTCCTTTTTTCGTTTTAAGCTTTCATGTCTTCAATCTCTTTTCCAGTCCTTATTTATTTACATTTCATGCCTGACTTCAGCATTTGAGCTGGAGTTCTTTGGGAAAGTGTTGGTCCTTTTCACTGCCCCTCATTTCACCTCTGTCCATTTGGTCTCAGTCCCTCCAGTTCCAAATTTTCTTGGTTGTTTTAATTCGCCCTGTTTCCAGTCATATCTACTTTCAGGAGTATTTGTTAGAATTGGTTCTTGGATTTCAAGATTTCAATGAAGATTAATTGGGCAGGTTTCCATCTCCTTCCCTGCACTATATGTCACTCCATTCATATTTTACTTTTCACGTGCTTTCAAAATGTTCCCTTTTTCATTTTAAGCTTGCATGTCTTCAATCACTTTTCCACTCCTTCTTTTATTTACCATTCTTCCCTGATTTCAGTATTTGAATTGGAGTACTTTTCGAAAGTGTTGGTCCTTTTTGCTGCCCCTCTTTTCATCTCAGTCCATTTGGTCTCAATCCCTCCATTACCAAATTTTCTCGGTTGTTTCCATTCACAATGGTTTTCATCATATTTCCTTTCCTGTGTGTTTGTTAGACTTTATTGTCTGTTTTCATGATTTCAATGAAGATTAACTGAGCAGATTCTCCATCCTTTCCCTGTACTTCCTGTCATCCCATTCACTTTTGCTTTTCATGTACTTTCAAAATTTTCCCTTTTGAGTTTTAAACTTGCATGTTTTCTATTTTATTTCCTCTCCTTCTTTTATTTATATTCTCTGTCTGATTGCAGCACTTGAATTGGAGTATTTTTGGCAAGTGTTGTTCTTTTCACTGCCCCTCATTTCGTCTCAGTCCATTTGGTCTCAACCCCTCCAGTTCCAGATTTCCTCAGTTGGTTTTCATTCGCACTCTTTCTCATCATATCTCCTTTCCTGAGCGTTTGATAGACTTTGTTCTCTTTTTTCAAGATTTCAATGAAGATTAATTGGGCAAGCTTCCATCCCTTTCCCTGCACTTCTTGTCATCCCATCCACTTTTTGCTTTTCACGTGCTTTCACAATTTTCCTTTTTTCGTTTTAAGCTTGCATGTCTTCAATCCCTTTTCCTCTCCTTCTTTTATTTGCCATTCTTGCCTGATTGCAGCATTTGAATTGGAGTACTTTTGGCAAGTGTCATCCATTTCATTGTTCCTCATTTCATCTCAGTCCATTTGGTCTCAATCTCTCCAGTTCCAAAATTTCTTGGTCGTTTTCATTTGCATTGTTTCTCATCATATCTCCTTTCCTGAGTGTTTGTTTGACTGTTCTCTGTTTTCAAGATTTCATTCCCCTCCCGAAAGGAAGACTTTCCTTTCGGAAGAGGGAATGTAATCTTTATATTACAATGAAGATTAATAGAGTAGATTTCTGCCCCTTTTCCCTGCACTTCGTGTCATCCCATTCAATTTTTACTTTTCATGTGCTTTCAGAATTATCCCTTTTTTGTTTTACGATTGCATCTCTTCAATTTCTTTTCCTCTCCTTCTTTTATCTATATTTCTTGCCTGATTGCAGCATTTGAATTAGATTTCTTTCGGCAAGTGTCATCCATTTCATTGTTCCTCATTTCATCTCAGTCCATTTGGTATCAATCCCTCTGGTTCTAAATTTTCTCGGTTGTTTTCATTCTCACTGTTTCTCATCATATCTCCCTTCTTTAGCATTTGTTAACCTTCATTTTCTGTTTTCAAGGTTTCATTGAAGATTAATTGGGCAGATTTCCTTCCCTTTCCCTGTACTTCCTGTCATCCTGTTCACTTTTTGCTTTTCATGTGCTTTCAAAATTTTCCCTTTTTAGTAAAGTGCAGTTGTGGGGAGCAGCCGGAGTCAATCACGCTCTCCACAGAAGTAATGGTGGATGCTCGTTTATTGAGGGTACACAGGGTTCTTTTATACATATATCATTCTTGTGCATAAGCTGTTCACGCAGCATTTTGCTACTTGCTATTTGTTACCTCCTGGTGTTCATGAGCCCCAAGCGGCTATACTATTGGCTAATTCCATCTGCATAAGCGTTCCTTTGCAGTTACCTGTTTACACTTTGTTGAGTGTGAGTGTTTACACGGCTCATTCCCAGACTATTCGTCCTTGACAGTGCTAAAACAACAGCATTTTCCCAACACTGCAAGGCCTCTCTGTGTCTATCTCCAGAAATCCTTCTAAAATTCCCCCTTTTTCTTTTGCACAAGCCAAGCATTAGATATTGTCTTATGCAACATATTCTTAATACAAGACATTACACAACTTAGTACTAATAATCCTACTACTACAAGTAATAATATAACAAACACTTGTTTAACAACAAACTTCAGCTCTCCTGTAATTTTAAGGCTACTTAACTAATCTCTAAATGCATCATCACTTTCTTTTAAATCATGTAATTTGTTTTTCTTTAATTGCAATTTTTGTGAATTGATCCAAAATAGTCAGACATGTTCATGCAACACATTCTTTCAAACTCTTCACACCTTTGGTTATGCACTATGGATGTTAACACTGTCCTAGCTTGGGACCAGAATTTAGGATCTCTCAGGTCCGTACAGTCCAACTTATGTATGGCATGTTTTCTCCGAGTGACTTTTGCCAAAGTCATCAATGCGGTTGTGTTAGGGTGAAACAGGACAAGCTTCCCTAAATAGCATGGGCCCTCATGTGGGCTGGCTGGGACTCCATTCCAAGCGCGGTCCCCACATAATAAAAATGTTCCTGGTGGAAGGCATTGTGCTGGTTTGCAAGTCAAATTACATTTGGAATAAAGTTGTTGGTGTACACTGCCACTAGATTGTCAAGCTGAATTTATTGCAGCCCATTTCTGGCTATGTATATTTAGACTCTGCTCTGTGGGGGGCTCAAAGGACACCCAACCTCCCTCACTTCTATTCGTAGAGCTGGTATTCATACATCCAAGGAGGTCTAATTCTTCAGGTGGTGAAGTAAGTGTATCATTAAGTTGCTCTATAGTTTTACACTGCCAGTCTCCATCAGCCTGGGTGGCTGTGAAACCTGATGTCCACACCATGGCGCTTGCCACAGTAAAATTCAGCATTGTCTCATTTTTCATATGACCTTTAAATTCATGAGGGCTCCAAAGGAGTGTTCCTATCAAACAAGTCCTGAATGGGTCTTGGGAATTGGCCAGGCTAAGGCAAATAGAATCCTGTTCCGTCACACTGGCAAATGTCACCCATACATTAGTTCTCTTAGAAAATTGGTGAGCTAATTTGAGAAGATCCTGCAACACTTGTTGACACCATGAGCAAAAAGAACGCAACACACGAAAACGTCTTACCATGTGCACCTGCTATATCCTTTTTTTTTTTTTAAGATAATTTTTTTTAAAAAATAAAATTAATTGACAAAGATACCACACTATTTTGCATGCTGGGCACCCCTTGGCTCACAGGACCCTGTTCAGCATGAAACCACTTTGTCAGCAATGCACGAGCAAAAACCACCCCAGCTTGGCTCTTACTTGGCAGCTGCTGCAGCCACACAACTTAGTAAGATATCTTTGGGTTTTCACCAGCTTAAGTCTTTAGTAAATAAATTCCAAGTGAACGCTAAACAAGTATTTCGCTAAGAGAGGATGAAATATTAAAATTAAAAGCAAGTCAGATTTCAGCTGTAATTATACTACATTAGAAACTCCAGTTGGTGGGGATCCATTCACTACATAGAGAAATTAGTAATCAAGGTCATTACAAAGACAGAGCATTTGTTTCCTGCATGCTTTCCCAGGCTTGGAATCAACAGAGTTGACTACATGGAAAGTTGACTAGGGTGAACTCGGAATTCATTTTCTCAGGCAGGAGACTAGATAAGGAGCGTTACTAGTAAAAAGTCATACAACATTGATTATTATAAATTACTTTGTTCTCATCTGCTTTTAGTCTTTGTCTCCTCTGAGTCTTCATCCATTCCTGTAGAAACCTAACTCCTTTTCCATTCCCCTGTGGCAGCTCCCATCCCCAGTGATGGTTTGAGGGCATGGGGCAGCCCTTGATGCGGAACACGTGGATGTGCAGGTGGGCAGCAATTCTGGCTGCACACGCTGACACAGTATCGGAGCAGGTCAGACAGGGACAGGATCAGGGCAATCCAGAGGACAATAGACTTATCAGCTTTATAGCTGTTAAAACATTTGGTCAAGGAACAGCAATGCTGGGCCTATGAATGCTGTGTTATATAAATACATTTCACTCTTGGTCATGTGGGCAACCACCAGTTGATTTGTGATCTTGGCAGCCACAAAGCCAAAAGTCAGGGTGTAGAGGCAGAGATGCCTCTCAAAGAGCTGCACAGCAGATTTCTTGTCGATCATTGCAGCCAAGGCAATCACAGAGCCAATATGAAGAAAAGGTGAGAGGACACTTGTTCCTGCTAAAGTGGATGCATTTTTGCCAACTGCACCTGAATATTCAGTCTTGGAATCAGAGATTGCTAAAAAGATGGTCTTCCAATCACTGCCAGTAAATGCATGATTATTATGAAGATTTGTACGTCAGTCACATCAATCATGCCGAAGCTCAGCGTCCTGAGACCTACATCTGTCAGTGCACGCAGTAAAACATGAATGTCACAGCAAAACAACAGAAGAACATCCCATCAGGGTTGGTGTCCAGCTGCACAGCAATACAAGTTTCCAAAACCACAAAGACTGTGGACAATGAATCACAGCTATGATCAAAAAGCTCTCCTAACGGAGTGCTGCTATTTGTCCTTCTTGCTTGTTTTCCATCTGTAGCATCCAGGGACTGGAATGCCACAGGCACAAGCAATGAATGTCCAGGAAGGTGCCTGCCTTTGAAGCTGTTGAGCAGTAACATACTAATAACAGCGTTGCAAATATATTTATTAACAGTTTGATGACGGTGATCAGACTGGGGGCAGTCCAGGCTGGAGAATGGATATCTTCAGTATGAATCCAATCTAACATTGTTCGAGCACTTTTCAGATTTCAAGCTGTGCTCTTTTACTGTGGGTGGTTTTTTGTGGGGGTTTTTTTGGGTTTGGGTTTTTGTTGGTTTTGTTTGTTTGTTTGTTTGTTTGTTTGTTTTGTTTGGTTGGTTGGTTGGTTTTGGCCTGTTGCAAGATTTTCCATTCATGCTGCTCACACACAGGATTGCCATCTCTGAACACGACAGGACACGCTACAGGACATGCCATGTGTCCTGCGGGTTCCCACTGTCCTTCTAGTATAGCATCACCTATAATTTTGGACCATCGAGTCACGGGGGGGGCAGGCAAAGGTGTTGCCTGGGAACTGCTTTCTGCAGTTTGTTCTGGAAATTGTTGCATTGGAGTTGACTGGAAGCTGAAAGATGTTGGCTCCTCCTGATTCTTAGCATTTATTGTAGATAGTTCTTGGGCTTTTTCCAGCAGCATCTTGGTTGCTGCTTGCCCTCGCTCATCCAGGCGTTGCATCACTGCCTGAATTTGATCAGTCAGTTCTTTTAAACCAATCGTGGGTTCTGCCAGGGGAAGCACTGCTCCATCATTTGGTTCCTCCTCTAATTCATCCGGCAGCAGAACATTGTCGGGGGAAGGTGGTCGACAGCAGGGGTCACGGGTTCCCCTCTCTTGGTCTCTTCGGTGTCTCTTCGGGCACAGCCGAGAAAGGGGGAGCACTCAGTGCATGCCTTGTGGGAGCGGCGGCGCTGGGAGCAGCAGCGGCGGCCCCGGCCCCGGCCCATGGTGGCAGTGGCGGGGCGGTGCGGACTCCCGGGGGCCGCTTTCTCCTCGTCCTGCCTGTTGCTGCGGGGGCGGCGGGGGCGGCGGGCACGATGGAGCCGCTGCCACGGAGGGATGGGGATGGTCCATGGGCTGGGAGCGGTGAGCCGGGCATCGGCCAGCGACGGTGCCGGGGCGCCGGAGGCAGCAGGAGGGCACGGCAGGGGCCCCACAGTGCCTCCCCGAATTCACGGCATCGGGGGCTTGTTAAATGTCCATTTCCCCGTGCCCAGTTAATCAGCTTTTGCAGTACTTTTTCTGCTACTGTTTTTCCTCTCTCAGAGAGTATAATAATAAATAACATCAATGCAACAGCAAAGTCGCATTCCATGCTTGCCGTCGTCAATGGGGCAGGGAAGTGAGTACTCAGAGTCTTCCACCTTTTTTCAAGAAACTGCCCCATTCCCCTTACCAGCTCAGCCTTGCACTCTTTGCAAGGACGGCGAGCTTCTGCCTCAATGCTGATGCATCTCTCGGCAGATCAGCGTCTGACCGCTATTTTCCGGAGGTCTCACCTCAATGCAGCTGCATCTGTCGGCGAGTTCAGCATCCAACCGCTCAGCGTCCCACCGCTAATTTGTCCTCCGGATCGTCACCCCAAGGTCCGAAGTTCGGGTGCCAATTGAAGGTGATTTTTGAAAAGAAAGAAAAACAAAACGAAAACAAAAACACGGGCAACAGCCAGAGTCAAACACCTTCTTCACAGAAGTAGTGGTGAATGCTCCATTTATTGAGGGTACTCAGGATTCTTTTATACATATATCATTGTTGTGCACAAGCTGTTCACACAGCATTTTACTACTAGCAATTGGCTAGTGTTATCTGCATAAGCATTCCTTTGCAGTTACCTGTTTACACTTTGTTGAGGGAAAAAGCTGGTTCTCAGGCTCAGTGTCCTGGTCCTCAGGCTCAACGTCCTTGACAGTGCTAAAACTACAGAACTCTCCCAGCATTGTCAGGCCTCTCTGTGTCTGCCTCCAAAAATACGGCTACATATTTGTCCTTTTCAGTGCCCCTCATTTCTTCTCAATCCATTTGGTCTCAACCCCTCCAGTTCCATATTTTCTCAATTGTTTTCATTCCCACAGTTCCTCATCATATCTCCTTTCTTGAGCGTATGTTAGATTTTGTTCCCTGTTTTCAAGATTTCAATGAGGATTAACTGAAAGGGCTCCCAACATTTTCCCTTGTTTTAATTCGCACTGTTTTTCATCATATCTCTTTTCTTGAGTGTTCGAATTTGTTCTCTGTTTTCAAGATTTCATTCCCTTTCCCGAAAGGAAGACTTTCCTTAAAGAAGTGGGAAGGACATCTTGCAATTTCAATGAAGATTAATTGGGAAGTCTCCCATTTCTTTCTCTGCACTTCTTGTCGTTGCATTCACTCTTTGCTTTTGAAGTGCTTTCAAAATTTTCCCTTTCTCATTTTAAGCTTCCCTGTCTTCAATTCCTTTCCCTCTCCTTCTTTGATTTCCCTTTCTTGCCTGATTGCAGCATTTGAATTGGAATACATTTGGCAATTTTTGGTCTTCTTCACTGCCCCTCATTTCATCTCAGTCCACTTGGTCTCAATCCATTCCTTACCAGATTTTCATGATTGTTTCCATGCCCACTCTTTCTTCTCATATTTATATTCCTGAGTGTTTGTTAGCCTTAGTTCTCTATTTTCAAGACTTCAGTGAAGATTAATTCGGCAGGCTTCCATTCCTTTCCCTGAAGTTCTTGTCATGCCATTCACTCTTTGCTTGTCATGTGCTTTCAAAATTTTCACTTTTTTGTTTTAAACTTGCCTATCTTCAATCTCTTTTCCTCTCCTTTGATTTCCGTTTCTTGCCTGATTTCAATACATCTGGCAATTGTTGGTCTTCTTCACTGCCCCTCATTTCATCTCAGGCCACTTGGTCTCAATCCATTCGATACCAAATTTTCTTGATTGTTTTCATTCCCACAGTTCCTCATCATATCTCCTTTCTTGAGCGTATGTTAGACTTTGTTCCCTGTTTTCAAGATTTCAGTGAAGATTACCTGGGCAGGTTTCCATCCCTTTCCCTTCATGACTTGACATGCCATTCAATTTTTGCTTTTCACGTGCTTTCCAAATTTTCGCTTTTTTGTTTTAAGCTTGCATGTGTTCAATTTCTTTTCCTCTCCTTTGATTTACCTTTCTTGCCTGATTGCAGCATTTGAATTGCAGTACTTTTGGCAAGTGTGGGTCCTTTTCACTACCCCTGATTTCATCCCAGTCCATTTGGTCTCAATCCCTCCAGTTCTGTATTTTCTCGGTTGTTTTCATTCGCACTGTTTCTCATCACCTCTCCTTTCCTGAGCGTTTGTTCGACTTTGTTTTCTGTTTTCAGGATTTGATTCCCTTTCCCGAAAGGAAGACTTTCCTTTCGGGAGAGGCAATGAAATCTTGCCATTTCAATGAAGATTAATTGGGCAGATTTCCGTCCCTTTCACTGCACTTCTTGTCCCGTTCTCTCTTTGCTTTTCATGTGCTTTCAAAATTTTTCCCTTTTTCATTTTAATCTTGCATGTCTTTAACTCCTTCTCCTGTCCTTCTTTGATTTCCCTTTCTTGCCTGATTTCTGCATTTGAATTCCAGCACTTTTGGCAATTGTTGGTCTTCTTCACTGCCTCTAATTTCATCTCAGTCCATTTGGTTTTGAGTCTCTCTATGTGACCAGACGACTGCTGATGGCAAAAGGAAAGAACCTGCTCTTTGTCCGCGAGGGAAAACATTGCTTTATTTGCCCAGGAGCTAGTTTTAGCTCTTTTCCCCTCTATGCCAGAGCCAGATCTCTTCAGGCCACTCTCGTCCCAGGGCTTTTTCCCCAGGGGGCCGGGCCCAGAGGCAGGGACACGCCACTGCCCAAACAGGGATAAAGTGGAACAGAGTTGGGTCGCATTCCAGTGCGGGGGATGGGCACTGCTGAGCACGGACAAACCACGTGATCTAATTTCTAAGGGAAACCAGGAAAACATTACAACTCAAATGAAACACAATATTAACCAAAGTAATACACTGTAATATCTCCTTCTTTCTTCTTAAGTAAAGGAGGAAGGCTCAGTCAGTGGGAGATGCTCAGAGTTTGGACCCTGAGCACCTTTAAAGTTGCAAAAGAAAAATGACCTTTAGTGCAAACAAACTTTCTAGAAAAACACTGTTAAGGGATAATGATAATTAGGAGAAGGTTCGGTGCTTTCTCCTCCTCCAGGCAGTACTGGCCACTTGTGGAGCCTCTGCAGGTGATTTTGCAGTTCTAGGGATGAAAGGTTTCACCCACTTGGCTGGCACCCACTTGGGACCTGAGGGAGTGGACATGCAGGCATACTTATGACCCCAGGTGATCAGATCATGAGGACCCTCCGTTTCCCTGGTTGCTGGATTGTTTACCATTACCGGAGGCTTTGCTTTCAGCTGCAGCTGAAGTGGCGCACAATTGGTGGGTTAAGATTTTCAAATGTGCAATTTAAAAAGTTCAGAGTGAACAAGGCTTTGGACAACTGGATTTGGGGTGTTTCTAGTTTTAGAGACTGATATTGTTGGCTGAGGACCCTTTTGAGATTTTGGTGGGTCCTTTCCATGATGGCCTGACCTGTCGGGGAGTAGGGGATGCCTGTTTTGTGCTCTACTTCCCATTGCTGCAGGAAGCTTCTGAACTCCTTGGATGTGTATGTGGGTCCATGATCAGTTTTTATTGATTTGGGGATGCCCAGGAAGGAGAAAGCCTGTATTAGGTGTTTCATGGCATCACTAGATTTCTCCCCTGTGTGGGCAGAGGCACAGACAGCTCCAGAAAAGGTGTCTACAGATACAGGGACATACCTTTGCCTACCAAAGGACATGATGTGGGTCATGTCTGTCTGCCATACCTCACAGCTGTTCAATCCCCTGGGGTTTGCTCCTGCACTCAGGGCTGGGAGTGCGTGTTGCTGGCAGGAGGGACACATTGACACAATTGCCCGAGCCTGTTCCCGAGTTAGGTGGAACTGGCAGACAAGGCCTGGCGCATTCTGGTGAAAAAGCTGATGGCTGATTTTGGCTTGTCCAAAGATGTCTGGGAGTGGGGCCATCTCCACAGGCGCAGCAAGAGCATCAGCCCTTCTGCTGCCCTGGTAAATTGGTGTGTGATCTGATGTGCATCACATAAAATTGTTGCTCTCAGTGGGAGATCAGATTTACTAGATTTGAGAGCAAGTTGAAAAGTGGGGAATTGGAGACCTCACTCAGTACAGCTTGTTCAGCTCTGGATACTACACCTGCTACATAGGCCGAATCTGTGACCAAATTGAATGGTTCAGGAAACTTTTCAAAAGCTCTAACAACTGCAGCCAACTCAGCTACCTGAGGCGATCCTTCCACCTCGACAATATCTTTCTCCCACTGCTGAGTTTGAGGATTTTTCCATGTTATTACTGATTTATGAGATGTTCCAGATGCATCTGTAAAAATGGTTAGAGCCTTTAAAGGCTTCCTGCTTGGAACACTTTTTAATGACAATTTGAACTGAATTTGTTCTCTAAATAATTGTTGAGCAGGCCGATGAATTGAAATTTGACCTGTGTAGCTATCCAGAGCAAACTGCAAAGCTTCATTTCATGAATCAGGTGCTCCAACATTGCTTTTGTGATTTGGCCAGAGTTTATCTCAATTGGTAGTGAATACTCTCAAAATCACATCCTGCCAACTCCCTGATCCGGGTCCTGGCTTTCCGGATCAATTCTGCTACCAGTTCCTGTGGCCTGGTCATTCTTTTGGACCGGTGGTGACTGAGGAAAGCCCACTCTATGGTTAAGAGGGGATCCCTAGAGTCTTTGTCCTTTTTTGATTTTTCCACTCTTTCCCACTGAAAAATCATCCCGTGTAACTGTGGCAATTTGCCTAAAATGATGAATTGGAATGGCAAGTCTGATTTGCACCTGTTGGCCTGTCTGGTGGCCATACAGTCCTGTACCTTTTCTAGGACTGCTCTTGCCTCTTGGGTGATGGTCCTCGGAGAACTTAGCTCCTCTCCCCCTTTTAAAAGATTAAAGAGGGGGTCTAGGTCCTCAGTGGTCAGACCTAGCCAAGGTCTTACCCAATTTAAGGACCCACACAACTGCTGGACATCTGCTAAAGTTTTGATGTTATTTTTGACAACCAATTTTTGCTGCACAATGGTCCTCTTACCAGTCTTCAGACCCAGGTACTTCCAAGGTGGCATCCTTTGAATCTTCTCCTCCTGAAGCTCAAACCCTGCAGCAACCAAAGAATCGATTGTCAGGTCAAGTGCGTGGGACAGTAAGTCATCATTGGGGGCACACATGAGCACATCATCCGTGTAGTGCAGGATGATGGCTTCTCCTGCAGCTGTGCTCACTGGGGACAGCAGGGAAGAGAGGTACCACTGACAAATAGATGGCGAGTTTTTCATCCCTTGGGGAAGAAATTTCCAGTGGTATCTTTTCCTCAGGGCTTCTCGATTGAGGGTAGGGACCTGAGAAGACGAAACGTGGGGCATCGTGAGGGTGCAGAGGGATCTGGAAGAAACAATCTTTGATATCAATAATTTCCAAATTCCAATTTTGAGGGAGCATTGCTGGGGATGGCATCCCTGGTTGGAGAGAACCCATGTCCTCAATGACATTATTAATTTGATGGAGATCGTGGAGGAGCCGCCACTTGCCTTTGTTTGCCTTTTTGATAACAAAGACTGGGGAATTCCACGGAGACGTGGTTTCCACAATGTGGCCTTTAGCTAGCTGTTCATCCACTAGCTCCTGAAGCGCCTTCAATTTTTCTTTACTGAGCGGCCACTGCTCTACCCAGACTGGGGAATCAGTTTTCCAGTTGAGTTTCTGGGTAGGGCGCTCTTCAGTGGCCGCAGCCTGAAAACCCGGGGGGGCATCTGGAATGCCGATCGTGACCCCCCACTGGGCCATCAGGTCTCTCCCCCACAAGGGCTCTGAATAATCTAAAACAAATGGACGCAGTGTAGCTAATTGTCCATTTGGCCCCTTAATTTGCACAACACTTTTTGATTGTTTTGCCCGTTTCATTCCCCCTATACCTTCTACGTTCCCGGCCACATTTTGCAGTTCCCAATGTGAGGGCCACATCCTTTCCGGTACAATCGTTATATTCTCACCTGTGTCCAAAACCCCTTTGAGGTTTATTACTTCCCCACTGTGACAGACCTCACACCCTATTATGAGTTTGTCCCTCCCAATAACTCGTGTGGGGCAAATCTAAAGGTGTTTGTTCCTTGTACTGTTTTTTCCAGGGAATGGGTCAGGTGCTGGAATTGCCTGAGCTATTATCTGCCCTTAGGCAGAAACAAAGGTGGGCGAACACAGCGCAGCCAGAGAACTCGTTGTTTAGGGTTTGATGAGACGAGACCAGGAAGGATCTCGATCTCTCTCGGTGTGTACTTGGTATCCCCAAGGATGACATATTTACTGCCAACATGTTGCCAGGAGCCTAGCACTTGTAGATCCAATGAACCTAAATGCCAGTCTGTGTCACTTAGGTGCAAGGATTCTGTCAGTTGCAACCTAAAAGGCTTTTGGAGACATTCTGTGGTTAGACAGAGTCTGCTCACATCATGATCTGAAAGGGTCATATCTGGTGACTTCTGCTGAAAGGTAGAACTGGTTATAGCAGGATTATTTAATTTAACATTTGCATTTTCTAGTTTTTTCTCCCCCCTCCTTGGATTTGCCCTATTTGTGTCGGCACGCTGGGCAAGTAAGCGTTGACATTTTAGTTTTTTGAAAAATTCCCATTGAACTCTTGAGACCTCCCGCCCCCATTGTCCCAAAAGTCCAGAAATTGCTTCTTTAAAGGGCACAGAGATGCCCAGTGTCCAGCCTGATCACACAGGAGACACGTCGTTCTTCTCTTGGGTGGTGTCACAGGCACAGGCACAGGGGGCATGGCGTCTGCTGCGGCAGCTCTTTGTGGTGGTCTGAATGCATCTCTGGAACTGTGATTGAGGTGTGCTGTCATGAAAGGGACCTTCTGGGTGCATACATGCAGCATATCATCTAAGGTTGGCACTGGTTCCATGGACAGGCTGAGGATGGCTGCCTTGCACTGTTCGTTTGCATTGGTCAGTGCCATCTCCTCCAGGACCTGTTCCTGGGCTCCTTCTTTCTTAACCTGTAACTCGATAGCTCAGGTTAATCGCTCCACAAACGTTACAAAAGGTTCTGATGGAAGCTGCTTTATTTTACTGTAAGGTTGGAAGGACCCATCGGGCTGGATTGAAAAGAATGCTTTGAAAGCAGCCTCTTTAATGCGTTCTAAAACAGCTACAGGAATTTCTTGAGCTTGCTTGAGTGCTGTGACCCATTCACCATCACCACATAGATGTTCTGATCGAATTGGCAAATTATTATTATCAACAGCTGTTTCAGGATTTTGCCAAAGCTCCGGAAGTAAATCTCTTAATCTTTTTTTCCATGTGGAGTCCCAAAGCCTAAACTGTGTGGATGAAAGGAGGGCAGAAAAACGCTGCCGGAGGTCAAAGGGAACAATAGGATTCCCTGCTAAATTTCCTTTTAAAAGGTTGCGAAAGTATTCACTTTCATATCCAAAGTCGATCTGAGCTTTGCATAAACCCCAAATTGCTTTTGTGGGGGAAGGGGTCCCAATTACTGTGGACAGCAGCCCCTCTTTTTGACCATCAGTATGTGACCGGGGTGGCAGAAAAGCCGGGATCACTTCCTGCTTCCGAGTTCCCGGCTCCCTCCCGACCCCCGGGGCGTGGGAACTGGGACTGTGGGCAGGGAAACCGTGGGAACCAGGGGCAGGGAGGGGCTGGAGGCTTGAGTCACACGGGGAGGAGTTGGAGGGCCGAGGTTTGAGGGTAGGGGCAGAGTCAGAGGAGAGGGCAGTGCCAGGGGCGGCACCGAAGGTAAGGAGGGGTCTGGGGAGAGGAAGGGATTGCAAAAGGGATTGCAGGAAGGAGGGACAGACAAAGAGAGAGGCTCCTCGGGACTCAAGAGCACATGGCTTCAACCATTTTGGGGAACACAGGAGTCCCCTCCATCTTGTGACCCCCCTTCCCAACTAAGACTAGCTTGGGATTCGCTAAGATGGGGGTTTTGTGTACTTGGACTGCCTGCAAAAGCAAACTGAACCCGGGGTTTACAAACTGGGGAAGAAGGGAGTTTTGGGGAAAGCTTAGGGGTTTCTCGAGGAATATTTGATTTTGGGGAAGGGATTTTGGGGTCAGGATAGGGAGAAACTGAGGAGACTGGGGAAAGTCCACAAGGAACCAGCTTTTTTTCTTTTCATTTTCTTTTTGCATTGCAAATAAAATCTGCAAGGTCCAAAGAGCCAAATTTGCTTTTTCTTTATCATTAGGGGAGCTTGATTGAGACAATTTTTTTGCAACAACTTCCCAAAATTCTGGGGAGCTTATTTGCCCAGATGATACATCTGGAAATTGAGCAAATAACCACCGAAGGAAATTTTTTAATTTCTTCTTGGAAAAATGGGTTTTCCCATCCTCTGAGACACTTAAAATTTGATAATAGGCTCTTTTTTGAGACACAGACAGCCTAGCACCCATTTTTGGCTCAGATTTTAAGTTTCTGTGTCCCCTTTAACTGCTACAGAGAAACCAAAAGGAAAAAATCCTCGCTGGAGAGAGGAAAAAAAGCCAAAAAGGGGAAACAGTTTCCTTTTCCACCCACCCCCAGGCTGCTGAAAGAAAGCACTTTGAAGGTTTTTTACTCTGAAAGCAAAAACCTCCACAAAAGGAAAAACTTTTCCCTGAGGCTCAATGTCTCTTAAAAAGGCACTACATTTCCCTTAGAAAACTGAAAGTCGTACTCATCAAAAATCCAGTGTTCCTTTCCTTTCTTCTCCAATCACTCCTTTTGCCTGAGACTGACCCTTTTTGGTGCAAAAAGAGCTTCCAGTCTCTGATCCCAGGATCAGCTTTCCATGAACATGTGGTCGCTCTCTCTGGGAGCAGCTTGCCGGTCAAGGGCTTCTTCGCAGCATTCCAATGGGATTTTTGAGTCCAAAGGAGAAAACTGCAGCCCTGCCTGTGGAATCCTGTGTTTTGGAGACTTCACAGCAAACACCAATCCTGACAGGTCTGTCTCTGCGTTGGTCAGCTACATTTCGTGACTCACGTACCTGCATGCCATTCCTTGGCCATGTGTTGCCCGAGTGGTTCTTCCAGCTTTTTGGGAACCCCTTGTGGCTTTGAGCCCACGTAAAAGCGCCAATTATTGTGTCCCTTTATATGACCAAATGACCACCTATGGCAAAAGGAAAGAGCCTGCTCTTTGTCCGGGAGGGAAAATATTGCTTTATTTGCCCAGGAGCTAGTTTTAGCTCTATTCCCGTCCACGCCAGAGCCAGATCTCTCAAGACCCTGCCCATGCTGGGGCTTTTTCCCCAGGGGGCCGGGCCCAGAGGCAGGGACACGCCACTGCCTGATCAGGGATAAAGTGAGAGTAGAGCAGAGCTGGGTTACATTCCAGTGCAGGGGATGGGCACAGCTGAGCATGGACAAACCATGTGATCTAGTTTCTAAGGAAAACCATGGAAACATTAAAACGCAAATGAAACACAATATTAACCAAAGTAATACACTGTAACAATTTGGTCTCAATCCATTCTTTACCAAGTTTTCTCAGTTGTTTCCATTTGCACTCTTTCTTGTCATATCTATATTCCTGAGTGTTTGTTAGTCTTAGTTCTCTATTTTCAAGACTTCAGTGAAGATTAATTGGGCAGGCTTCTATCCCTTTCCCTGCCCTTCTTGTCATCCCATTTACTCTTTGCATTTCACGAGCTTTCAAAATTTTTACTTTATTATTTTAATCTTGCATGTCCTCAATTCCTTTTCCTCTCCGTATTTTATTTCCCTTTCTTGCCTGATTTCAGCATTTGAATTGGAACATTTTTGGCAAGTGTTGGTCTTCTTCACTGCCTCTCATTTCATCTCAGTCCATTTGGTCTCAATCTATTTGTTACCAGATTTTCTCGGTTGTTTCCATTCGCACTCTTTCTTGTCATATTTATATTCCTGAGTGTCTGTTAGTCTTAGTTCTCTATTTTCAAGTCTTCAGTGAAGATTAATTTGGCAGGCTTCCGTCCTTTTCCCTGCAATTCTTGTCATCCCATTCACTCTTTGCTTTTCACGTGCTTTCAAAATTTTCCCTTTTTCATTTTTAGCTTGCATGTCTTCAATCTCTTTTCCTCTCCTTTTATTTCCCTCTCTTGTCTGATTGCAGCATTTGAATTGGCGTACTTTTGACAAGTGTTGGTCTGTTTCACTGCCTCTCATTTCATCTCAGTCCATTTGGTCTCAATCCCTCTGGTTCCATATTTTCTCGATTGTTTTCATTCGCACTGTTTTTCATCATATCTCCTTTCCTGAGTGTTTGATGTTGTTCTCTGTTTTCAACATTTCATTCCCTTTCCCTAAAAGAAGATTTTCCTTAAGGAAGACGGGATGAAATCTTGCAATTTCAGTGAAGATTAATTGGGCAGATTTCTGTCCCTTTCCCTGGACTTCTTGTCATCCCATTCACTCTTTGCATTTCACGTGCTTTCAAAATTTTCACTTTTTCATTTTAAGCTTGCATGTCTTCAATTCCTTTTCCTCTCCTTCTTTGATTTACCTTTCTTGCCCGATTTCAGCCTTTAAATTGGAATACATTTGGCAATTGTTGGTCTTCTTCACTGCCCCTCATTTCATCTCAGTCCACTTGGACTCAATCCATTCTTTACCAAATTTTCTTGATTTTTTCCATTCGCACTCTTTCCTGTCATACCTATATTCCTGAGTGTTTGTTAGTCTTAGTTCTCTATTTTCAAGACTTCAGTGAAGATTAATTTGGCAGGCTTCCATCCCTTTCCCTGCACTTCTTGTCATCTGTTGGGAGTTAAGTTTTCATGTGGAATTTTTCCCCCATAAGTTGCTAGGAGACTAAGTATGGATTCTTAAAACGGTGCTTGCCCCGTACAAAAGGTGTAGATCACTTAGTTTAGGGGGGGAGGGAAAGGCTCCCGGGGGTGCAGGGTGTTGGGGTTTTTTGGCTGCTTGTTTTTTTCCAGGGAGGACGGTCGAGCGACGGCCAGTTGCATGTAGTCCACGGCTGGCGGAGGAGTCCAGTCCATTTCATCTCCTGGAGTGCCCCTGGAGTTCACAGCTCTTCACCTGCTCTGCTGGATTTGGTCAGCCCGGGTCCAGCCACCGTGCCTTCTTCAGCACTGCTCACTTTGCCTGCCGGGACACCCCCCTGCCTGCTGGGGACAACCCACCATTTCCAGCCATCAGCCCCGAGTTTTTCACCATTTTGGCTTGGTGCTCTTGGGGTCCCAAGAGATCAGACTGCCCGGGACTTGTGAGACAAAGCCCCTCAGGGTTGGTTCTTGGTTCTGTTTTATTATTAGTATAATTGCTGTTGTTTGTCTGTCCTGTTGTATTTACTAGTAAAGGACTGTTATTCCTTTCCCCATAGCTCTGACTGAAAAGGGTGGTTTTTTTTTTTTAGTTTGGTTTGGTTTGGTTTGATTTGGTTTGGTTTTTAATCTTCCAGATTATAATAACATGGACGGAAGGGATTGGAATTCCCCATTCCTAGAGGGGCCCCGCCTCTCTCTAGCAGATACCTGTCTTTTCAAACCGAGACATAATTTGGTGCCCAAGGCACGAGGGCATTGAGAGCAAAAGGAACAACAGCTCTTAAGTGCCTACATTGTTGCGTACTGGATATCATGTGGTCTGGCTTACCCTGGTGTCACCAAGACACACAAAGCAGTCACACACAGACAAGAGATTGTCGCAGGGCAGAGGTCCTTCTGATCCAGCTCACAGCTGAGATAGGCGGAGAGCCCCCTTTGTTTATTTCTTACTTTTTATACATTTGTGGGTCTAGCAGAAGATTGGCTTTTTGGGGTTTTCACCCCTCAGCCTCAGTGGCCAGACCAATTGTCAGTTACACTTGTTTTCAGGTTAGAAATATGTAAACAAAGTACAGAGAATGAAGAACAAAGGATTTGTTTATGTTACATCTGTGGGAAAAGGTAGAAAACTGCTCTAATATTCTACAGTAACTAAAAAGATCTGACTCCATTTATGAAATTCAAAAGGCTTTAAAAAACTCAGAAAAACCAGGGTAACACATGTCTAGATCCCACCATTACACTGTTATTTGAGGGGGAATTTAGCATTTGGGGCCATATTCTGCAGGATTTGTGTCTTCTTGGGGGATTTGATGCAGTGTTCTCCATCTCTTTGCACTCCAAAAGCCAGGAGGGATCAATCTGTCACCTCAAAACCACTCAAATCCCGCTCTGAACAACTCAATTTTAACCCAAAAGGGCTGAATCCCACTGTAATGTGAGGAGGTTTTGGGTAGGGTGACAGAAACCATGACTCAAGACCTCTTGATCATGAGACAAACAGCACATTTTATTGTTCAGAAATGCCTTATACAGGAGGTTCAAAACTGCCGGTTCCAGACACTCGTAGGTCTGGGTCTCAGCCCTGCCCAGCTCCTTGACCAGCGATATGTCTGCTCTCTGCACTGCCTGTGACTGGTTGAGGTGTCTGCATGACCTCTCCCATTCACCTTGGGACTTCTGGAACAAGCCAGGTCAGCCGAGTTGGGTCTGCTAGGACCAGATTTATCTTGTCTAGCTAATAGATGAGCTACGACAAACCACTCTTTCAGTTATAATTAAAAAAGTAAGTGTTCTTCGTCATCCTTCTTGCAGGTGCCTTGCAGGTAGGATGACAAAGACAGTATGAATTTAATTTGAATGGGGCTTTTTACTCACTTTGATAAACTTAATTTCTGTGGTGGTTTCAGGCAGATTTTGGGAGAAATCCTCCCATGGGGTCCCCTCCCCTCCCCCAACCGGTTCGGGAAAAGACTTCCGCAGAGAGATGTGGAAAAAACCTGTTTGTTAAACAGGCAAAGCACTCCCAGCACAATACCCGATGACAAGAGCTTCGTGCCGCTTACGGAGGGATAACAAACTTTAAGAAAGTCTCCTCTTGAGGGTCTTCACTGTGCTCCACCGCTCCGTCTCCACTGGCGCTGGGAGAAAAGGAGATGTGCAGGGCTGGTCTTGGTGGGGTGGGTCCCCTGTGGAGGCCCCCGGTGCTTCCCCAGGTCCTTAGTCCGGAGAGGTTGGAACAGTTCCAAGGAGAGGGCAAAAAAGAAAAAAGGAAGGAAAAGAAAAAGGAAAAAAGAAAAAGAAAAAAAAAGGAAAAAAGAAAAAGAAAAAAAAAGGAAAAAATAAAAAGAAAAAAAAGGCAAAAAGCTTCAGCTATTCTACAGCGTCTAACTACGCTAGCACTAAATTAACTAACTGCTGGGGAAAAAAACAACAGAGCTTCTTTCGTCTTGCCGTGTTCCAACTCCCCCGCTTCAAGGTCACTCCGATGAGCAGAGTTTTCCTGGGGAAAAACAAACCACGCTTGCCCTCCCCCCCTGCACCCAACAGACAATTGGGGGATACACAGTCGCCCCAGGACAGTTTCCCTAGCCAGTGATGCGTCTCATGTATTGTTGGAGCTGCAGCATCCACGTCCAGGAGGTGTTGGGTGAAATCCACCAATATCACAATTTGCCAGGCTAGCATGTCACAGGTTAATTGCTCAGAAGTTACAAGTTCCAACTTAACACTAGAAAACAGTAAACAATTTCACTTAAAACCATTTCAATCAAAACACACATCTTTCTGCCTCTGATGTCTCCCAAAGGTTTGGATCCTGGAGTTTACATAAGGTGGTGGGTAAATTGTCTTCCTACTGACAATCTTTTACTTAGAAAAACAGAAGAACATGAGAGCAGCCAAGACTCTTGAGGGGGGTGTACACCCACCCCACACCTTTTCACCTTTCTTTGTTGAACAATTAGAACAGGAACAAAATGTGTGTTTTGGAGCAAAAGGAATCAGGTGAAACTTTAAACTGCCCATATGTTTTACCATCACTCAGGGTCTGCTGCTGCTGAAGGGCCTCTTTATCACAGTGAGGGCTTGAAGAGCCTCTTCTGGATGAGGCTTTTCATGTTTATCTGAGAGGAAAGAAGGTTTAACTCCTGTTAGCCAAATCAGTTAGTGCAAGTGACTTGCTTTTCATTTTAGAAATTTGCTGTTGACTTTAAGAGGAGTTGGCATGAGTGAAATCTGAAAGGTGGCTGTTAGTAATTTTTAGCATGAAAATGCTCTGTTGAAATGCTGTAACTGAAATGGTAGGATTTTTGGAAGAGAAAAATAAATATCTTGATGCTTGCCTTTTTCTTTGGAGGGTAAAAACAGCATGTAAATGATTATGAATTTCAAACAGAAGAAATTATCAAATTAAACCAAAATTTTAAATATCACATAGCATTATATGGTAACTTCAATGCACACCTGAAAAGAAGAGAGTTTACTATTGTTAGGACTAAACTGTTGAGAGTATTTAAAAACAGTATTAGAATGGATATTTGTTTTAATGGTGACTATTTGTTGTGTCCGATTGTTGAAAGCATAATTTTGTGGTGAGTCCTTTCTGGGTTTTTTCTGACTGTTGATCATCTGCATTCCCAGGGGCAGTGGGCTGTGGCAGGCGTGGCTGGGAGGGACGCCCGCCGCTCCCCGCGGCCATCCTGCCCATGCTCTGCTCTCCGGTCCCGGTGTGGGGGGCGCGGCGCTGCTCGGGGCCCCTCAGGATGGGGTTACTCGTGGGAAGCGTAGAATAAGGACTTTACAATTAGAAATTGTACAGCAGGTATGTTTTCTGTCCAGCTGGGACACACGGGGGGATGTCTCCTCCAAACCGTGCGTACCTGGTCAGAGCAAGGTCCAGGTTTAAATACACATTGATCCCACAAACCCACACCTCCCCACCCGCCCATTCCCCGCCTTCTCTCGCTTTGTATTCTAATTAGCTGTCACAGCTCCTGGTGCTCCTGAGCTGGGCTCTTGGGAGGAAGGCCGATGTCTTCCTCAGGTTGATCTTCGCTTCTGGGCAGGCACAGTGGAGGTTTGGCTCTTTTTCAGGTCACTTTGTTCTTGCCAATGATTAGGAGCTTGATTTTGCTGGATTCAAGCCACAAAGTTCTGCTTTGTCTATTTGTGACAAATCCCTAGGTCCCGCTTTGCTGAGTTTCAACATTATACATCTTACCTGTATGACTTCTACTCTAGTAACTACCTAACAACCAGGCTTAATAGCGAATCTTCTATGTGTTCTCAGTACAAGCTGTTTCTCTACTTCTACAAAATCACCAAAAGCTGCTTCTAAAATCTTGTATTTTTATATTCATAAACATCCTCCATATCACGTGTAGTTAGGTTTTTCTCTAGTACAGTATCAGCGTACGAGGGCCCGCAGCAGACGGGAGTTGGGGCTGTTGTAGGAGCGGTGGCAGTGGCTGGTAGGGCTTTCCCAGCTTACAAGATGTTGGCCACGCTTTACCGGGTGAATTTTGCTGTGGTGGGGGAGGCAGGGAACGCGGTGCCGCTTCTGTTCTGCTTTGTAGTTGCCTGAGGCTTCGCACGCTCCCCTCTCTTGCCGTCTCTGTCGCTGCTGCTGCGCTTTCGCAGAGGCTGGGCTGAGAGGGGGCACGCCGCTAGGAAGGGTCTCCCCGGCCCCGACCACCCGCCCCACTCGGCTCTGCCTGAGGCCACATGGTGCGGGGCAGCAACAGCATTTTGGGATATTGTCAGGGTCCCCTCTTGTAGTCATGCACCCCCCACTCCCGAGTCAGCATTTCTGGATAAGGAAAAGGGTTTCAGTTGACCTGAAACATAAGGAAACCAAACTAGAAAGTTCTGTGTATTTCTCTTTGTAATTGGCTCAATGCCAAGAGAGAAGCACCTGTTGGACCTTGTCACTGTCCTTCAAAGTTTGTACCTTTCCTTACTGGCAATATGCCAGTGGAACCCACCTAGACTATTAAGTACTAAAGGGATTACACAAAAGAACCAAAGAGCTTTTTTGGGACTGCCGTAACAGTGTCAGGATGGTCTCTGCACTGTGGTTGACTTGCATTTTATTTTTCTGTTTATGTTTACTATTTTCCTTTATTAAACCTTCTGTTTTACAAAGCATGTCCGGGGAAGTTGTCACGCTCCATGATTTAAGCCATTTCCCTGAAAGCTGGCAGGATGTGATGTCCCGCAGTCCCGGGTGCCGGCAGCGCCGGCCGGGTCTCCCATTCTCTCGGGTGCTGACTGCTGCGCTTGCAGAAACTCCGCTGCACAGAGACCACCTCCAGCCCACACGAAGGGAAGCACAAATGGAGACAGCCCAGCCCCCATTCACTGCGGGGAGAAGGACAGACATGAGCTGATGCCCCAAATTCCCACAGAAAATGAGGACACACACCACCCGCCCCTTCCATAGCGGAGGAGCAGCAGCGAGGAGAGGAGGGCAGAGATGAGCTGATCCCCTCATCCCCACCATATACCTTGATCCTAGCCAAGGGCAAAAACAAAGGTGCGGAGACCCCACCAGAAACTCCGCTCCAGAGACCTCCTCCAGCCCATGGCCAAGGACAGCACGAACAGAAACGACCCAGCCCCCATCCATTGGGGACGAGGAGGACAGACATGACCTGACCCCCCAGAGTGGAGGATGGAGATGAACCTGGCCCCCCTCAGTAAGCTGAGGAGGACGGAGAGCACCCGGTGCCTCTGTCCCTCTCACGCCAGGGGATTCTCAGGAGGTCACCCCAATGAATGGAGGGAGACAGGGACCATCCGACCCCCCACATTTAAGGGAAGAGGACAGAGAGGAAGAGTGATAAGAGGGAGAGTGATCCTCCCTGGGCCTCCTCAGATCTGTGATAGTCGGAGAGCCCCGAAAAAGGGTGGGGGGGAAGCAAAAGAGTGGCAGAGAGATTAAGTAGAAAAATCCAGGGATGATTCTCAGCACAGCTCTGGGCTTGGCTTTTTGCATTCATTCTTCTCCCTCAGCCTTGCTTCCTTCTCCCTAGACCTGGGATCACTGGACAATGGTGTCACCTGAGCCTCAGCTCAAGGTCCCTGAGCTCAACTCAGGGCCCAAAGTTCCCCTCAGGAGGCACATTCATGGAATCGGGGCTGGGTGTAAGGTCAGCGTTAAACGTGGCCTTGGGTTTAGGGCTGCGGCTTTAGGAAGGGTCTGGAACTGGGGCTGGATTTGAGGTCAGGGTTGTGAAAAACGCCAATCACTTGTTTTAAAATTTTGAAAGTTTAATAGTAATAAAAATGGTTATAGAAATCGAATTAGGGTAATAAAGAAATTGAACAATTAGGGTTAGGACAATACAAGACAATAAAAACAAAGTAACAGATGTCTGGGTGCCTTCCCGAGCAAAAAGCTCTGAAGAAGGACCCCGTTAACAAAGGAATATCTCTTAAAAGCAATAGCCTGTTGAATATTCATACATTTCATACTTGATGCATAAATTCCATTCAAACAAAGAATTCTCTCTGGTTAGTGTCACTTTTTTCCCCTTAATCTCTGTGGTGTCTTTTTGGGTCTGAGTAAGGCAGGAGAACTTGGTCTCTTCTGATAAGGAAGTCATAAATTTTTTTTCTCTGAAAGATTTACATTTTCCTATGGTTGGTATATAAAAACTACATTTTAACTAAAAAACTACATTTACCATACTATCAAAATATTAATACAACATTACTAATCAATACAACATAATACATATAGTAAATATCTTGCATAGAGCCATATAATATGCTCTTTTCACAAAAACCCACACAAAAATGCCCTCAAATCACACTTCAATCTCACCAAAGGTCATAAAATCCACCCTGAAAATACCTGGTTTAGCTTAAAATCACCCAAAGGGACCTAAAGTCCCCTGTAAAACCCACCAGATTTGGCCTAAAATCACCCCAATGGGTCTAAACCTCAGGCAAATAGGCTTCAATTCATCTAAAACTATCTAAAATACATCCTAAAACTGCCTTGCTTATGCAAAAATCACCCAAATTGGACTAAACCCCACCAGATTTTGCCTAAAATCAACCAAATGGGACTAAAGTAATCGAAAATGATCTAAAATCCACCCTAAAATCCACCAGATTTGGCCAAAAATCAATCAAAGGTGCCTAAAATCCACCGTAAGCGTCCCCAGTTTTGCCTAAAATCACCCAAACTGGCCTAAAATCTCCGTGACCACAACCGAGACAGAGACCAAGATCAGCACCAGAACCGGCACCAGCACCAAGACTCAGACTGACACCGGATCCGAGCCTGGCACCAAGAGCGGCACTGCTCTGGGACCGGCACTGAGACCAACACTGGGACCAGAACCGACACCAGAACCGACACCGACACTGCTCCGGGAGCCGGATCAACACTAGGACCAGAACCAACGACAGAACTGAGACCGGCACTGCACAGGCACCGGGACTGAGACCGAGACCAAGACTGAAACCGGCAACAGAACTGGAACTGGGACCAAGACTGAGACCAAGACCGGCACCGGAACCAGCACCGAGACTGGCACCGCTCTGGTACTGGGACCGAGAATGAGATTGGCACTGAGAGCACTCCGGGACCAAGACAGGCAGTGGTACCGACACTGGGACCGGCACTGATCCGAGACCGAGACTGAGGCCGGGACTGAAACCGGGCCTGGCACCGAGACTGGCACCCCTGGAGTGTGTGCCATGCAGGACCAGACAGACTGGGATCATGCGGACTGGCACCTTGTAGGCTGGGATTGTACACACTGGGATCACACGGACTGGGATTTCACAGGCTGGCAGCGCATGGATCAGAACCACAGAGACTGGGATCATACAAACTGGGATCATATGGAGCGGGATGGCTGCAGCGGAACGACGCGAACCGAGGCGGTCCCGCCCGGCCCAGGGCTCCCTCCCAGTCCCGCCCGGGTGTGCGGCCAAAACTGCCCGGAGCGAACGCGGCGGTCCCGGAGCGATCCTGGAGCCAATCCCGGAGCGATTCGGGGTCCGATCCCCGTCCCGGTGCCGCCTCCAGTCTCAAGTCTCAGTCCCGGAGCGCTCCCGGTGCTGATTCCGGTCCCGGTGTCGATCTCGATCCCGGAGCGGTGCCATTCTTGGTGCCGGTGCCGGTTCCCGTTCCACTCCTGGTCTCAGTCTCGGTCTCGGACTCGGTCTCGGAGCGTTCCCGGTACCGGAGGCGGTGCCGGTCTTGGTCCCGGAGTGCTCCCAGTGCCAATCTCAGTCTCGGTCCCGGAGCAGTTCCAGTCTCGGTGCTGGTTTCCGGTGCCGCTCTTGGTCTCAGTCCTGGGGTGCTCCCGGTCTCGGTTCTGGCCGCAGTCCTGGAGCAGTCCTGGAGCGCTCCCGCCGCCGGTGCCGGTTCCAAAGCATTCCCGGTGCCGGTCCCAGTGTCGCTCTTGGTGTCAGTCTTGGTCCCTGCACCGGTTCTGGTGCCGGTTTTGGTCTCGGTCTCGGTCCCAGTGCCGGTGCCAGAGCGGTGCCGGTCTCGGTTCCGGTGTCGGTCTCAGTCTTGGTGCTGGTGTCGGTTCTGGTGCTGATCTCGGTCTCGGTGCCGGAGATTTCAGACCCTTTTGGGTGATTTTAGGGCAAAGCGAGCCCTTGTAGGAGGGCGCGTCCCCTTGGCCACGCCCACTCTCCTCCTCCTTCCCGCCCTTTCCTTGACCCCGCCCCTTTCCCCTGCCAGGCCCTGCGCTTTCCCTGAGCCCGCCTCATTTCATTCCTTCCCTGCCCTTTCATTGGCCGCAGCTCTCTTCTCCCTTGAGCCCCGCCTATCTGCTGGCGCGTTGTCTCCGGCGCATGCGCAGACTGCTCGGAAGTTGCTTCCCCGGAGTGCCGCCATCTTTGCTCCTGGTCCCCGACGGGGCTCCCGCGTGTCTGAGACCTACGGTGGGGCAATGGGGGATCTCTCGGGGATCCTGAGGGGTCTGAGTGGATCTGGGGGTCTCTCTAGGGGATTTGGGGGGTCTGGGGGTGTCCCTAAGGGAGTTAGCGGCTCTCCAGGGGTCTGGGGGTGTCTCTAGAGGATCCAGAGGAGTCCGTAAAGGGGCTCGGGGTGTCCCTAAATGGGGTCGGGGGGTCTCTCTAGGGGCTTTGTGGGTTTGAGGGGTCTATTGGGGATCTATGGGGGTCTGGGGGAGCCTCTAGTGGTTCCGGGAAGGTCTGGGGGTGTCTGTGGGTCCCTATGGGGGATTTGGGGGGGTCTAGGGGTCTCCAGAGAGGCTCTGAGGGCGCTATAGGGGATCTCTGGGGGATCTGTAGAGGGTCCAGGGGTCCTGGGTGCCCCTGTGGGGGATCTGGGGGTGTCTCTAGGGGCTCTGGGAGTCCCTATAGGGGATTTGGGGCAGTCTCGGGGTTCTATAGAGGCTCTATAGGGGTTTGGGGGAGCCAATAAAGGGTCCAGGGCGGGTCTGGCGGGTCTCAGCATCTCTACAGGGAAATTCTGGTCTCCTTCAAGGGAAGTTTTTGGGAATTTTGGGTTCTGTATGCGGAATTCTTGGGGTCCAAATGGGGCAATTTTAGGTTTTTTATCGGGAAGTTTTTTGAATGTTGGGGCAAATGCAGAAACTTGGGGAATTTCAGGTCCAAGCGTGGGAATTTTGAGATCTCTAGAGAGGTTTTTGGGGAAATTTTGTGTCCAAACATGGGAAATTTGGGGAAATTTATTTCCAAATATAGGAAATCTTGGCAATTTGGGTCCAAATGTGGGAATTTTTTTGCCAGATTTCCTCTTCAAGTTCTTGGTGATTGGCAGCGCCAGCACTGGCAAGTCCTACCTGCTGCAGCCCTTCATTAAGAGCAAGTATAAGAAATTCCGGCAATTTTCAGGGATTTTGGGAATTCCGGGCAGTCAGCGTATTTGGGGGATTTTGGGGGGGATTTTTTAATATATTTCTGTGCATTTCAAGGATTTGTTTGGGGTGTTCTGGTTTTTTGTTTTCTCTTTTTTCTCATTTTCTGGGTGTTTTTTGTTGGGTTTGCAGAATATTTTGAAATTTGGGGAATATTATTGGCATTTTTGGAGGAATTTTCAAGGTTTTTATCTTTTTTTAGCCACTTTGATGCTTTTCTTCAGTTTTTTTTTTTTTTAATTTTGCTTTTCTGATGCAATTTTGGGCTATTTGAGTTTTTGGAATTCTGTGTCCCTCCGGGCTTTCCTCCATTCTGCAGCGTTTTCAGGCATTTCCTGTCACTTTTGAGTCAATTTTGGTCACTTTTGGGCCATTTTTGGCCACTTCTGTGGCATTTTCTGTCATATATTGGGTAATTTGTGGCAATTTTGTGCCATTTTAGGTACATTTGAGGGGATTTTTGGTCACTTTTGGGGCCATTTTGTGTCATTTTGAGCCATTTTTTGTAATTTTGGGTACATTTCTAGTCAGCTTTTGATCATTTTAGGGCCGTTTTCTGCCACTTTTTGGTCTCTTGAGGGGTGTTTTTGGTGACTTTTGAGCCCTTCTTTGCTGGCTTCAGTCCCGGTCTCAGTCTTGATCTCAGCGCAGTCCAGGTCCCAGTGCCGGTAGCGGTGTCAGTCTTGGTCCCGGAGTGCTCCCAGTGCCAATCTCAGTCTGGGTCCCAGTCCCGGAGCGGTGCCAGTCTCGGTGCTGGTTCCGGTGCCGGTCTTGGTCTCAGTCTTGGTCCCAGTGCCAGTTCTGGTGTCAGTTACGGTCTTGGTCTCAGTCCCGGTCCCGGTGCCTCTGTGGCGCCGGTCTCAGTTCCGGTGTACTGGTTCCGGTCCTGGTCCCGGTCCTGCAGCGGTGCCGCTCTCAGTTCTGGTGTCAGTTCTGGTCCCAGTCTTGGTCTCGGTGCCCGTCCCAGAGCAGCGCCGCTGTCGGTGCCGGTCTCGGATTCGGTGTCGGTCTGAGTCTTGGTGCTGGTGCCGGTTCTGGTGCTGATCTTGGTCTGGGTCTCAGTCCAGGTCCTGGAGATTTTAGGCCCATTTGGGTAATTTTCGGCCAAAGCGTGTTGCGTTGTGGTTTTTGGGAGTGGAGCTGAAGCCCAGAGCCGATAAGCCTCTGCGGTGGAAAGGCCGCTTGGGGAAGCTCAGGCGAAGCAGTCAAGCTCACACATGCACACACGCCACGTGGGCAGCTCAGCAAGGAGAGGCCAGAAGGCCTTTGCACTGGATCAGTTCCAGCCAGGTTTATTTCCAGAAGCCCAAGGGGAATCCAGATTGGAAAGGGGAGCACGTGTGCCGGTCTCCAGCTCAAGTGTGAGCTTCAGCAGCCAAAGACCTTGAGGCACGGGGGCAGAGCAAAGGGCAGGAAAGGTCAGTGTCCTGTAGGGAAAACGGGGCCAGTCCCCGGGAACCCCAAACCAATGGAGACACAGAGGAAAGGAGAAACCAAAGGGCCAGGGGAATCAGGGAGGGGAGAAACTGAGGCAAACCATCGTGTCCAGAGCCCCATTGGGAAGTTCTCTGTCTCAGGCTGGGCAGGTGACTCTATGATCTGTCCTGCCAAGGCCAGGCCCTAGGTATTATGGCAAGGGGCTGCAGGGACTCCACACTCAGCATGATTCCAGTTGCTCACAGCCACTCCCAGTCAATCCCAGTATGATTCCCATCACCCTCAGTGTGATCCCAGTTCTCCCCAGCATGGCTGCAGCTGTTCCCACTGTGATCCCAGTATGATCCCAGTTTCCCCTGGAATAGTCCCAGTCCCTCTCAGCATGGTCCCAGTCATGCCCAGTTGCCCCCAGTGTAGATCCAGTCACTCCCAGTTTCCTGTAGTGTGGTCCCAGTCATTCCCAGCATGATCCTGGCTGTTCCCAGTGTTGTTCCAGTCCCCCCAGTATGGTTCCAGACCCTCCCAGTATATCCCAGTTGCCCTCAGCATGCTCATAGTCATTCCCAGTCACTCCCAGTTGCCCCAGTAAGGCTCTAGTTACCTGAGAATGATGCCATTCTTTCCCAGTTACTCCCAGTCGCTCCCAGTATGATCCCAGTTGTGATCTCAGTCCCCTCAGCATGGTTCCAGTACCTTCCAGTTGATCCCAGTTGCTCCCAGTGTGTTCACATTTTCCTGCTATCATGGGCCCAGCAGCTCCCAGTAACCCCCAGTGAGGATCCAGTCACAACCTCTGTAATCCCAGTGGCTCCCAGGATGATCCCAGTGGGACCCGTAGTCACTCCCAGTATGGTTCCAGTCACTTCCAGTATGATCCCAGTGAGTCACGCTAAAATCTCAGTCACTCCCAGTATGATCCATTGCACCCAGTCACCCCCAGTATGGTTCCAATCATGGCCAGCACCTTTCCAGTCTCTCCCAGTCTGACTCCAGTATGATCCCAGTCTCATCCAGTACTATTCCAGTCACTCCCAGTATGATTCCAGTCACTTGCAGTCTAATTCCAGTCACTCCCAGTGTGATGCCAGTGGCTCCCAGTGTGATTCCCAGTTGCTCCCTGTCAATGCCAGCATGACCCCAGTAGCCTCCAGTATGATTCCAGTGACCCCCTGTCTCTCCCAGTATGTCCCAGTCACCCCTTGCATGCTCCCAGTCACTCCCACCTCATCCCAGTTGCTCTCAGCATGATTCCAGTTGCTCACAGCCACTCCCAGTCAATCCCGGTATGATTCCCATCACCCTCAGTGTGATCCCAGTTCTTCCCAGCATGGACCCAGCTGTTCCCACTGTGATCCCAGTGTGATCCCAATTTCCCCCATCAAAGTTCCAGTTGTTCTCACAGTGTTATCCTAGATGCCTCGAAAATACTCCCAGTCCATCTCAGCATGTTCCCAGTGACTCCCAGTTGCCCCCAGTGTAGATCCACTCACTCCCAATTGCCTGTTTTTTATGGACCCCAGATGCCCGGTGACTTCTAGAGATGGTCTTGGGCAGAGAGACCTTCAAACTCAACGTGCTCATCCCTTGTTCTCCCCCCAGACAGGATTTCCAATTCCCAAACCTTTGCAGGATGGAGGAGGAGGCTGTGAGGAAGAGGAAGATGCCCCAGGACAGCCAGGCAGGTGAGGAGGAAGTCAGTGCCCCTTTCCCCCTCTCTCCTGCTCCATCTCCCAGCCCAGCACGGCCCCCGGCTGCAGGACAACCCCGCAGCCGACGCCGTCCTGCCGGGGACGCACTGAGGGGATCTCCTTCCCCTTCCCTCTGGCACGGAGGCAAATCCCATCCTCTCCTTGTCCTTCCTCCCCCAGACAAGGAGCTGAGCATGGAGACCAGGGAGGACAAATCCCCACGGCAGATCCTCGTGGAAGAGGCCGTTTTGAGCGGCTCCACGGTGCAGGAATCCAACGGGGAGGAAAAGTCCTGGCGATCCCTTGTGAGAAGAGACTGCAAAAGCAGCTCACGAGGATCTGAGGAGGAAAGAGCCACCCTGTGCCAGGAAGGCGACCAGAGATGGAGCCAGAGCTCAGACCTGGTGGTCCATGAGCAGCTTCATGATGGGGAGAAGCCCCACAAGTGCTTTGAGTGTGCAAAGAGCTTCAGCTGGCGGTGCGACCTGCTTCGCCACCAGAGGATTCACACAGACGAACGGCCCTACGAGTGTGGGGAATGTGGGAAGAGCTTCAGGGAGAGCTCCCACCTGATCAGACACCAGAGGATCCACACTGGGGAGAGGCCCCATGAGTGTGGAGAATGTGGGAAGAGGTTCAGAGAGAGCTCCAGCCTAACCCAGCACCAGAAGATCCACACTGGGGAACGGCCATACAAGTGTGGAGAATGTGGGAAGTGCTTCCTGTACCGTAGTTACCTGACCATACACCAGAGGATCCACACTGGGGAGAGGCCCTACAAGTGTTCCGAGTGTGGGGAGGGGTTTCTGACCAGCTCTCAGCTCCTTGAACATCAGCAGACACACATAGAGGAGAGGCCCTTCCGCTGCCCCTGACTGTGGGAAGGGCTTCAGGAAAAACTCCACCCTCATCAACCACAGGCGCATCCACAGCGGGGAGAGGCCCCACGAGTGTGATGTATGTGGGAAGAGCTTCATACAGAGCTGGGACCTGATCTGCCACAAGAGGACCCACACTGGGGAGAGGCCTTATGAGTGTGATAAATGCAGCAAGAGGTTTCCCACCAGCTCCCATCTCCTCCTGCACCAGCGTATTCACACAGAGGAGAGGCCCTTCCGCTGTCCTGACTGCAGGAAGGGCTTCAAGTGGAAATCTGCCCTCACCACCCACCTGCGCATCCACACTGGGGAGAGGCCCTACGAGTGTCCCCAGTGTGGGAAGAGCTTTTCACAGAGGTCCCACATGACCCAACACCAACTGAGGCACTGCTAAGGGAAGCCCTGTGAGTGCCCCCAGTGCAGGAAGAGCTTCGTGCTCTGCTCCAACTCCATCCCCCACTGGAGGTCCCACGTTGGGCAGAGCCCTGGTGACCCACATTCCCTGTGATCCATGTCGAGAAGAGACATTGCTGCTTATCCTTTTTTTTTGGCCCTAATTTTTTCCTCCTCTCTCTTATTTTGCATTCCAGAAGCCAAGGGAAATCCATCTGTCACCTCAAAACCACTGAAATCCCACTGAGAACAACTCAACCTTACCCCAAAAGGGCTCAATCCCATCTCAGAATGGCTTGTTCCCACCTCAGAAAAACTCAGTCCCACACCAAGCTTACTCAATTCCACAGCTGCCAGGCTGAGATGGGGCTGGAAGGGGATTGGGAGAAGTGGGATCCCAATTTGGAGCAGTGGGGTCGGGATTGTGCATGGCTGCGTGGGTGGGATGTATTTGATAGTAAACCACTTCTGTGGTTATAATTTGGGGCCAGGTCATGTCTGTCACCCTCCCTTACAAGGGGGGCTGTGTGGGAGATTAGGGACAGGCGGTCGGAAGATATCGCGTTGTACGGGCAGACAGAACCCCTCCCTCAATACTTAGTTGGTTAGTGTCCCTGATAAGGTAAGCAACACCTAACTTGTAACGTAAGCAGACGGAAGTGATGTAGCAAACAGAGGTTCTATAACTCCATGTAACCAGTTAATAAACGCCATTAGCCGTCCACCACACTGGTGTCTGTGAGCTGGTGGTCCGAGCAGCCTGGGTGTGGCTGCCGTGTCGTTCCTGAACCAGGTCGCTACGCCTCAGCGGAGGTAGCAGGGCTGAGATCATCTCCATTCCTGCTTAGCTGGGGGATGGCTGGAGGTGTTCTCCACGGAGCAGAGTTTCTGGAGGGGCCTCTGCAACCATCATTGCTGGGTGGAAAGAGACGAGGCGAGGCGAGGAGCTGAACGCGGTTCCGCCCGCTCCGTTCCGCCGGTGCGGTGCCGCCGCCGCTGCTTTCCCAGCCCTGTCTAAGCCCCGCCTCCCTTGACAACAGCCAATGGGCGTCCAGGAACAGCCTGAGGGGCGGAGCAAGCGGCGTTCCACGGTGTGAACCAACAGACAGGGGGCGTGACCAGAACACAACCGAGCGATCTGATTGGTCGGGAGGCGGAGGGTTCTAAAAGGGGCGGGGCTCGGGCCCGGGGTCACCCCGGGATTTTGGGAGCAGCTCCAGGTGTCCCCAGTCCCTCTCCAGCTCTCCTGGAGCCCCTTCACGCCCTGCAAGGGGCTCTGAGCTCTCCCTGCATCCTTCCCTTCTCCAGGGGAACATTCCCAGCTCTCCCAGCCCGGCTCCAGAGGGGCTCCAGTTCCTCTGGGCTCGCCCCAGCAGCTCCCATCCTGCAGCTGGGCTCTCACCTGAGCGGGGCCCAGGGGCAGAATCCCCCCGCAGCCGCTGCCCACGCTGGGGCTCAGCCCAGGGCACCTTTGGCCTCATGTCCAGCCTCTCACCCACCCGCACGGTGCCCATGGCGGGAGCTGTGCAGGTGACATCATTGACACCAAATAAACCATCTCGCCCTGTTTCTTTTATTTTTTAACTCGGTCCTGGTCACTCTCAGTTATCATTTTTGAGAATCGCATTTCTTTGGCAAGGCGAGGGCTGGCAGAGCCGTGCAGGTGCAAACAAAAAAGGATGAAAACCTGCAGAAATCAGCCGTGGGAAAAGGGTTCCAGCAACTCTGTGATGCTTTGGGGGAATTTCAGCCTTTGGCACTGGTTACAGGTGCATCTAGGGCGGCTCAATTATGCTGGGCTGGGGTCTCTGGGGGTCCCAGCCCCATCCCAGGGGTGCCCAGGCAGCTCCCTCAGCATTCCTGTCGGGATAGCTGCTCTGGATCAGGGCAATCCCCTCCTGGCTGGAGAATTCACTGAGGACAGGGACAGGAGCTTGGGAAGGGGCTTCAAAGTCAGGAAAGTGGGCAAATGGGGGGCTCCTCAGCGTTTCAGCACCCTCCTGCCCCGGAGAGGGAATCCTCCAGGATTCTGGGGCTCTCTAGGGCTGTTTCCCTTGGAAACATGGAATTCTATGGAATTCTATGGCATCTGTCGTCATGCTGGTGTCAGAGGAGCTCACAGCCCCAGCCAGGCGAGCGCATTTCTGCCTGGCTGCTGCCTTTGGACACGGCTGGACGGGGCTTGGAGCACCCCGGGACAGTGGCAGGTGTCCCTGCCACAGCAGGGCTGGCACTGGGTGGGCTTTAAGGTCCCTTCCAACCCAAACCATTCCTGGATTTTCATGCTGGGGAGCCCCACGACACCAGGACACAGCCCCCAACTCCAGGGAATCCGTCTGGGCAGGGAACGGCCCGAGTGACAAGGACCTGGGTGGCCACGTCACGCACGGCCCTCAGCGTTTATTCCAAACACCGGCTACAGCTCCAGGGACGGGCACACGCCATCGGATCCCACGGATCAGGCCAAGAAAAGAGGCAGAGCATTGGGAAATCTCTGCTTGGCTGCCACAGCCCCCCTTGGGCACTTGGAAACAGCTCCCACCATGCCGGTGCCAGCGTGGAAAATCCTCCCCAGTCCTCCCCTGGCCCAGGGGCCACCGAGGCTCCCCCGGGGACCTGTCCTTGGTGGGAATATCCTGGAAAGCCGCAGGGATGGACTCGGCTCTCCCGGATCCCGGCCAGGAGGGCGCTGCCATCTCGAACCCCGAGTCCCCAGAGCGCCCCCGATCCAACCTCCCCCTCTGCGGACCCCTCTGGGGATGGCAGTTATTAAAGAAAGGTTGGATTCAAGTGGGTTGATGGCACAATTACATCACATTTAACCCAGCTCTTGAAATATGATCAACACAAGCTGATATTGTAGTGAAGTATTTCGGTAATGCATACAGGTGGGTTTTTTTGCAGAGCCATTCTTTGGCTTGAATGTTTTCAAAGTTCTACTTACCTGTTGTTAATTGTGAAAAGTGCATATTTTATGGCTCTATGCAAGATATTTACTATATGTATTATGTTGTATTGATTAGTAATGTTGTATTAATAGTTTGATAGTATGGTAAATGTAGTTTTGTAGTTAAAATGTAGTTTTTATGTACCAACCACAGGAAAATGTAAATCTTTCAGAGAAAAAGGAATTTACTACTTCCTTATCAGAAGAAGCCAACTTCTCCTGCCTTGCTCAGCCCGGAAGACGCCATAGAGATTAAAGCAAAAAAAGTGATACTAACCAGAGACAATTCTTTGTTTGAATGGAATTTATGCATCATGTATGAAATGTATGAATATTCAACAGGCTATTGCTTTTAAGAGATAATCCTTTATTAACAGGGGTCCTTCTCCAAAGCCTTTTGCTCGGAGGAGGCACCCAGACGTCTGTAACTTTGTTTTTTATTGTCTCGTATTGTCCTAACTTTAATTGTTCAATTTTGTACTCTAATTCTATTTTTATAACCATCTCATTTACTATTAAACTTCCAAAATTTTAAAAACAAGTGATTGGCGTTTTTTTCACAATTATGGTAGCAGAGGATGGTTAAAACACCTCACTGCTGGTGCCTCAGTGGAATCAGGGTGAGGACGGCGCGCCCTGCCCAGTTGGCAGCCTCGCTCTGTGTTCCCCTGCTGTGACCGGCAGATGCAGGTTACGATCAATGGACAAAAGGAGGCAATAAAACAAAGAAAGGGAAAAGATTCCCTAAAACCGCGGTAGTTAGCCCCTAAGACTAAAGTGTACACGAAGACAAAGGCCCAAGGACAAAGGACAGGTAAGTATTGGTTTGGGGGGGCGGTTAAGGGGGGGATGAATGTGTGTGAATGAGAGGCAGCTGGTTATCCCAGACCTGCTAAGCGAGTGCGGAGTCTCCCATGCTGCGTTTCCGTTCTTTCGCGAGAAAAACGGCCAGTAAAGAGACGAAGCGGGTCATAAGAAGAGTGAGAGAATCCCCCCCAGGGAAACTGGGACTGAGTTTTAGAGAAGGGGTGGGACCCCTATGAAGTTTAAAAAAAAAAAAAAAGTCTGCTGGATTGAGGGGTTATTGCCCCAAGATCATCCAGGACTGAAACCTGCTGGGTTGAGGGACTAAATATCCCAAGAACACCCAGGGTTCTGCCGGATTGAGGTTATGCCCAAGAGCATCTGGAGTTGGACAACGCAGCTAGATTGAGGGAAAAAAAATGCCCAAGAACATCTAGGGTTGGACAACACAGCTAGATTGAGGGGATATCCAAGAGCACCGGGACTGGCCAGTAACACCGAAAATTGTAATAGGTGATTTGAAAGTAAAAGGTACCTTATTGTTGTTTTGTTGTGTGGGAGTGAGTCACACACAAAATCTGCCTCAGTTTCCCCGGGCAGGTGGGGGCTGTGGCGAAGTGTGTGTGACCCGCGATTCAGCCCTTTTCCTCCGGGCGTGTGGAGGGGGGGTGCAGTAGTGAAGTGTAAGTGACACGCAAATTAGCCTCATGGGTGGATCGGCACCAGAGGCGACCAGATTCTGGGCCCTCCTCAGAGGCCCAGCTATACTGGAACCCAGAGACCAAACCCAAGGTGAGAGGGGGCCACACAAAGCCACGATTCTCTGGCGACAGGCTTCATGTCCTAAGAGTGTGCATCGATAGAAGTAAGTGGTCTTTAGGTTGTAAGAGAAAGTGAAAAACAGAGGTGGGGGATGAATAGATAAAATCTTGAAAAATGGGACAGAAAAACAGTAAGTTGGATACAAGGAAGAAAAAAGGGTGTAAAAAATTACCAACAGAAATACCTCAAGATAGCCCTCTCAGCATTATGTTAGCTAACTGGGATAAAAACCCTTGTACAAAAAAAAAAGGAAAAGGTAAAGATGATACAATTTTGCATGATAGAATAGGCAGAGAAGGAAATAAGATCTGACCACGTTTATTGGCCCAGATATGGCTCTTTTGAGAACTGGATTTGTCAGGCTCTAAATATATTTGTAAATTCAAAAGAACGATTTAATCCTGAAGAAAGAGAGTATGTCACATGTTGGACAGGAGATTTTAGGAGAATAAAAATCTTAAACATATCAGAAACGCCCGAGATGAAACAAGAAAAGAAAAAGGGGAAAGAAAAGGGAAGGGAACAAGAAGAAAAGAAGGCAAAAGAGTGGGATCCTTTCCAGGCTTTGCCACCTCCGTTCCCGCTCGCACTCCCGCCGTTCGTGGCCGAGCCCCCTGTCCCGGGTCCCGCTTCAGCCCCGCCTGCCCCGGTTCCCGTCCCGAGTGCGGGCTCGCAGCCCGCGGCAGCTGCGCCGGTTCCCGCATACACCCCATCCCCGGCCCCGCCGGTGAATTCGTCTGCCCCGGCTGCCTGGTCTGCGGCCGCCCTGGGGGCCGTGCCGGGGGTCCCTCCTGACGCGTGGTCTAAGACCACCGCCCCGACCGTGCCGGGGGTCCCGTCGGTCCCAGCCGTCCTATCTCCGATCGCTTCCCCCACTGCCCGATCCCCGGCTGCCCTGCCCGTGCCGGCTGCGCTGGGCGCTGCCGCCGCTGCTGCTTTGTCTCTGCCGGGAGCCGCTGACTCAGCCGCCACCAGCCCCGTGCAGGCTGCCCACGCTCCCCTCTGCTATCCCCCAGAACTGCCCCCTCCTCTGCCGGTCCCGGCAGCAAACCCCGCCTACGCTCCGCCCTTGGAGGACCAAACCTCGGCGCTTTGCCCTGCCCTCACCGCCCTTCCTGCCCTGAGCTCCGTGCCCTCGGTAACCACAGCTACTGCTCAGAGAAACGACTTCTCCCTAGAAATGCCTTATCGAATCACTAGAAGTTCACTTAAAAGACAGCCCTCTCTGGATTCTTTCTCAAAACACGGGAAAAAGACTGCAGAGGATGAAAACCAAAAATGGGATAAAGAAATTAGTCTATTGCCACTGAGAGAAGTCCCAATGGGAGGGGGTGGAACAGGGCTTGTAAATGCCCCTTTGACTTCTTCTGAAGTCAGAAATTTTAAAAAAGAAATCAAAGGAATTTTAGAAGATCCTATAAGCACAGCTGAACAACTAGACCAATTTTTAGGTCCGAATATTTATACTTGGGAAGAGATGCAGTCTAAAATGAAAGTAATATTTTCTCAGGACCTTGCATGTCTCCCCATAATACCCCTATTCTCCCAGTAAGGAAGCCTGATGGGAGTTATAGACTAGTACAAGATTTAAGGGAGGTTAACAAAAGAACTCGGTCTCGTTACCCAGTGGTACCCAATCCCTATACACTTCTAAGTAAAGTTCCACCCCAGCATCAGTGGTTTAGTGTAGTGGATCTTAAAGATGCTTTTTGGGCCTGTCCACTAGCCAAGGAGAGCCGAGATATCTTTGCCTTTGAATGAGAAGATCCAAAAACTGGAAGAAAGCAGCAATTAAGATAGATAAAATTACCACAGGAGTTCACAGAGTCTCCAAACTTATTTGGGCAAGCTTTAGGAAAAAAAAATACTGCAAGCCTTCTCCACTCCTCCTAGAATACAAATTATCCAATATGTGGATGATCTTCTACTATCTGAGGAAGATGAAGCTGAAGTTAGAGAAGCTACAATAAAACTTTTACATTTTCTTGGAGAAAAAGGATTAAGGGTATCAAAAGGGAAACTGCAATTTGTAGAACCAGAGGTAAAATATCTTGGACACTTGATAAGTAAGGGTAGTCGAAGGCTCAGTCCAGAGAGAATTGCAGGAATTTTATCCCTTCCACCTCCCTCTTCAAAGAGGGAAATCAGAAAACTACTCGGATTATTGGGATATTGTAGATTATGGATTGAGGGGTACACACAGGCAGTAAAATTTTTGTATGAGAAATTGACAGAGGGAGATAATATAAAATGGACCAAGGAAGATGATGATAAATTAGAAAAATTGAAGTTAAAACTGGCCTCAATAGCAGCTTTAAGCTTACCTTCACTAGAAAAACCCTTTCATCTGTATGTGAATGTAGAAAAGGGGGTAGCTCATGGAGTTCTGGTCCAGGAGTGGGGAGGAGTAAAGAGACCAGTAGCTTATTTATCAAAGATGTTGGACCCAGTGAGCCACGGCTGGCCAGTATGTATTCAAGCTATAGCTGCTATTGCAATCCTGGTAGAAGAAAGTCGTAAACTTACTTTTGGAGGTAAACTAATTGTGTGCACACCTCATGTGGTTCGAAATGTGTTAAATCAAAAAGCTGAAAATTGGTTGACAGACTCTAGAATGTTAAAATATGAAGCAATCTTGATAGATAGTGATGATCTGACATTAGAAGTAAACAGAAGTTTAAATCCAGCTCAATTCTTATATGGAGAACCAGCAGATAACCTAATACATAATTGTTTAGAAATTATCCAATATCAAACAAAAGTTCGAGGGGATCTTAAAGAACAAGCCCTTTCAGAAGGGGAAATAATCTATGTGGATGGTTCCTCCAGATGTCTACAAGGAAAAAGGATGTCAGGTTATGCAGTAGTTGATGGAAAAAACATGCAAACTATTGAGAAAGGAAAATTACCTTCAAACTGGTCAGCTCAAACTTGTGAATTATATGCTCTAAAAAAGGCACTGGAATATTTAGCACACAAGAAAGGAACTATATATACTGATTCGAGGTATGCTTTTGGAGTAGTACATACTTTTGGAAAAATTTAGGAAGAAAGAGGATTACTTAACTCAAGAGGAAATGGATTAGTACATGAGGGACTCATTTTAGAGATTTTAGAGGCATTAAAACTACCTGAAGAAATAGCTATAGTGCACATTAAGGGACACCAAAAAGGAGTGACCCCAGAAATAAGAGGAAATAATTTAGCAGATCAGGAAGCTAAGGATGCAGCAGAAAATGGAGCTGAAAGAGTTATGTTAATATTAACTCCAAATGAGGAAAATTTGTAAATCTCAAAGTTTAGTGTAGCAGAGAAAAAAGAATTAAACAAGATAGGAGAAGAACAGGCTGAATCAGGGAAATGGAAACTTCCTGATGGAAGACAATTACTTAATAAAATACTGGCTAGAAAAATATTAGAAGATATGCATCAGAAAACCCACTGGGGTACTCAGGCTTTGTGTGATCATTTTTTAAGGAACTATGGATGCATTGGGATTTTTGGAGTAGCAAAGCAAGTAACTGAAAAATGTATAACTTGCCAAAGGATAAACAAAAAGCTAATGAGAAAAACAACATTAGGAGGTCGTGAGTTAGCTCTTCAACCATTTTAAAGTATCCGAGTAGATTTTACTGAACTTCCGCAAGTACAGAGATGGAAGTATTTATTAGCAATTACAGACCATCTAACTCATTGGGTAGAAGCAGTTCCCACTACCAAGGCCTCAGCCAACATGGTAAGTAAAACCCTTTTACAACAGATTATTCCCAGATATGGAATGGTTAATAGAATAGACTCAGAGAGAGGAACGCATTTGACGTCAAAAGTGTTACAACAGATAATTCAATCTTTAGGAATAAAATAGGAGCTGCATACCCCATGGCATCCACAGAGTTCTGGTCGTGTAGAAAGGATGAACCAGACTTTAAAGAGAACTTTGACCAAGTTAATAGTTGAAACCCAAATGTCACGGGTACAATGCCTACCTTTGGCTTTATTGAGGATCCGAACACAACCCAGGTCAGACCTGGGAGTGTCACCCTATGAAATGATGTTTGGGTACCCTTTTTAACCACCCAACATGAAAATGCTACCTATGAGGTAGGGGAAATGAGCGTTAAAGGATACGTTAACACCATTGTGAAAACTCTTAAAAACTTACGGTTAAAAGGAATAATCCCTCAAGCCACACCTTTAGACTTTAAAATCCATAATGTTCATCCAGGGGAATGGGTGCTAGTAAAAACCTGGAAAGAACAATCTTTAACTCCTCAATGGGAAGGTCCTTTTCAGGTATTGCTGACGACCGAGGCCGCGATCCGGACCAAGGAACGAGGGTGGATCCACGCCAGCAGAATCAAAGGACCTGTGCAAGAACCTAAGGAGTGGACGATTACATCTGAACCGGGTGATACAAAATTGACTCTTAAACGGGGACTGGGTGGTAATGAACTGGGAAGACCCAAATGGTCCAGGAAACATACACAGGATCACACCTAATTGGGAGATAAGGCCAAGCTTATATCAGTGGTTTCAAGTACCGCCTGGACAAGCTTTGAGACACCTCCAATGCCGTCCTTGGGGAGGAATACTTCCACTCCAAACAGGAGGATCAGGACTGTTTCGGACAGAGAACTCTTGTATTCACGCCTTAGCCTGTGATTTATGCAAAGAGGAAGAGGAGTTGCAACTTCCATCAGTGCCAGACCAAATACCCTGTTTGATCCACCCAAATACCAGACATGCTAGCTGGGTTAAATGTAAATGTTTAGATTGTGGGAAGAATTGGTATTGTAGTTCACACAAGCGACGCTCTCATTGCAGGAAGTGTCAAGGGCCAAGTCGATCTCCTATCCAGGCAGAACTCGAAGAAACTGAAATAATAACTTTGTTTTGTGGATGGGAATTATTGTGCCTGTTGAATGGGAGATACCTGAAGAACAGTGGGAAACGACAGTTAAAGAGTGTCAAAAACACTTTGTCGGGAAATTAGCTAAGAAGAAGTGACAAGGAAGTAGAGGGCAAGACCAGATTGGCCTCTGTATTCGCCACCAAGAAGATCAAATACACCTGCTGTGGGTTGCAACCCCATAGGCCTGGGAGGTGGGAGTATAAGCCATACTGGACCTCTGTTACTCCTTTTTCTGTCACTCAAGTTTTGTCTTCTCCCTTTTGGGATATCGACAAGGCCATGCTACAGATGTTACCAAAAGCTGTACATGGAAAGACACCGAGGTTCTTTTTTCATTTCTCACACTCATGTCAACAGCCACTGTTACAACCCATCCAAATTAGGCAATTGCATCCATAAGGGGAAAAAGTACTGGATTGCAGAGAACTTAGGAACAAGTGGTAGCAGGATGGGAAGTCAGTGCCCAAAAGAGGAGAGATGGATTTGTTTTACCTACATTACTAGACAAAAAGCACAGGATTTAGTAAAAGAGCAATTGATAAGCAAAAAGGCTAAGTCAGTACAACCACCTAAACCTGTGCCAATTTCGATCAAAGATTTGTATACCAAACTTGAACAGCAATTAGAAAAAGAAATAGATATCTCAAGGATGGGTAAAAACCAGTTTGTAGAATTGGGGGAAAGAATTAGTAAGGAACTTAACATAATCAATTGTTGGGTCTGTGGAGGGGCTTTGATGTCAGAAGAATGGCCATGGAAAGGCAGCAGCTTAGGCCCAATTGAGCTTCTGAACTGGAACCAAGTAAGTACAAGTGGAGAAAACAGACCAGAAGGGTGGATTTTAAGCTCAACAGTGATAGGAGAAGAATGTCTCTGGTGCACTGGGAAAAGGCTCCTTTATGAAGTAGGAAAAACACCCTGTAAAAGATATAAGGTTAGTAATGGAACTTCTGTATGGTGAGTCCCAGAAGCACCAACCGTGTATTGGACCCAAGAAAAAGCAAAAAAAAGTGAATTGTAAGTATGATAACAAAATAAAACTTTTTCAATGTAATGATACAGGTAAAAATCCTTACTATAGCATCCTGGAAATCTCCAAATTTTGGGAGAATATAGATCAACAAAAATTTAACTATTGGAAAGCTCCAGACGGCTTATTTTGGATATGTGGAAAAAAAGCATACCCAAAACTCCCCTCCCAGTGGAAAGGGAGCTGCACTCTGGGAATTATACAGCCAGGATTTTTTCTTTTACCAGGACCTGATGGAGATCAATTAGGGATACCAGTTTATGAGGATCTAAAGAGAAACAAAAGAGAATTCATTGGAGGATTCCAAAAATGGGGAGATGAGGAATGGCCCCCTGAACGCATACTGGAAACACATGGGCCAGCCACCTGGGCACAAGATGGGAGTTGGGGATATCGAACCCCAATTTATATGCTAAATCGTATTACAAGACTTCAAGCCGCTGTAGAGATAATAACGAACAAAACTGGTCAGGCAATGGAATTAATATCAAGGCAACAAACCCAAACAAGAGCGGCTGTGTATCAGAATAGGTTGGCTTTAGACTATCTATTAGCTGAAGAAGGGGGTGTTTGTGGAAAGTTCAATACATCAGATTGTTGTTTAAAAATAGATGACAATGGAGATGCCGTCCTGGACATAGTCAATGATATCAGAAAAATCGCCCATGTACCAGTTCAAAAGTGGGAATCAATGCTAAATACTAGCTGGTGGGATAATGTGTTGGGAGGAGAATGGTGGAAAAAGTTAGGCTTCTTCCTTTTATGCGCTACAGCTGGTCTAATATTTCTTCCTTGTCTGATTCCCTGTTTCATTCAGCTCATCACCAGTGTGGTACAAGGCATGCAATTAGTGAACATGGACCAAAAGTTGCCTACAACAACACCACAAAGGATTATGGTGTTAAAGAAACAAAATAATATAGAAGACCCCTTCAAAGAAGCGAGATTGATTTGTGAAAAAAATGAGGGAATAATGAAGGCTAGAAAACAATGAATATTGCTCGAGCCAAATTAATTATAAAAAGAAAGAGGGAGGATTGTGAAAAGTGCATATTATATGGCTCTACGCAAGATATTTACTATATGTGTTGTGTTGTGTTAATTGTGGGTGTTGTATTAATATTTTGATAGTATAGTAAATGAAGTTTTGTAGTTAAAATGTAGTTTTTATGTACCAACCACAGGAAAACGTAAATCTTTCAGAGAAAAAAGAATTTACTACTTCCCTATCAGAAGAGACCAACTTCTCCTGCCTCGCTCAGCCCTGTGGACGCCACAGAGATTAAAGGAAAAAAGTGATACTAACCAGTGACAATTCTTTGTTTGAATGGAATTTATGCATCATGTATGAACTGTATGAATATTCAACAGGCTATTGCTTTTAAGAGATAATCCTTTGTTAACAAGGGTCCTTCCCCGAAGATTTTCACTCGGGGAGGCACCCAGACGTCTGAAACTTTGTTTTTATTGTCTCGTATTGTCCTAACTCTAAAATTGTTCAATTTTTTTACTATAATTCTATTTTTATAACCATCTTATTTACTATTAAACTTTTAAAATTTTAAAAACAAGTGATTGGCGTTTTACACAATGCTGATCCAAGGGACTGGGATCAGGCTCTGTGAGTCTCCATCAGACTCTGGGGCTCCACAGATCTGCGATGGGGCTCTGTGGGGCTGGGACACAATCCCGTGGGTCTCCCTGGGTCCAGTCCCTCCCCAGGGCTCCACACGCTGCAGGAGGTTTCTGGCTGTCACCTCCTGTCTCACGGGAGCATCCAGGGATCCCATTGGCTCGGCTATGGCAGGCGGGAATTCCTCTGCTTCCAGCTGGGATCCGGAAGATTTGTGGTGGCCGACGGCGCTGCCCAGGTCACCAAGAGGCGCTGGGAACACGATGGGATCGAGGCTGAGGAATGAACAAATCCCCTGGGACACACCTGCCTGGAATGTCTCCGGAAATCTGTCAGATATGGGCGGGAGGCATTGGAGCATAAAGGTGGAGAGGACAGATTTCCCATGGGAATATGAGATTTGGAAATGTGGCATTTGGGAGAGCTAAAGCTGGGAACATGAGAATTCCCATGGAAATTCCATACATGGATCAGGCCTCAGTCAGGTCTCTTGTCCAGGCCTTGGCACTTCAGGGTTTAGTGGTGGGCTTGACACTGCTGGCTTAACACTTGGACTTGATGAGCTCTGAGGTCTTTTCCAACAGAAAGGATTCTATAATTCCATGATTTTATCTGCTGGATTCAGTCAGGTCCATGTTAGCAGCATTACTTTATCAAAAAGGTCCCTCTTGCTCAGCTCTTGTGGCCTAAGGTTTCAGCTCCTTTAGCTCCTGGTGCTAAGCTGCTCATGCTGAATGAGACGACTCAGAGAGAAGAATACAGTTCATCCAATTCCTTCTGGGACACTGAGAGGGGAGGGTGTGGAATCAGGAGCATGGTTTGGTGTGGCCTCCTCTCTGCCCTTCACGCCTTTCAGCGCTCAGAAACAGCCAAGAGCTTTCTCCAGGAGTGCAATGAAGCAGCTGTTCCTGCTCCCAGGTCTGCCTCCTGCCAGTCTCTGACCTTGCCTGCTTTTGTCCCTCTTGCTGTGCCCTCTGTTCCCCCTGTGCTCGGTGGCTGCTGCCCAGGACTGTGGAACTGGCACAGATCCAGGGGTCGAGAGCCTCCTTTCTCTGCCCTTGGAGCTGCCTGCTCACAGCAGCCTTTTCCACCTGGAAGCTGCACATGCAGAGGGAGTCCTCAGCTGTGTTCCTTGCACAAGCCCCAGGAGCCCAGGGCTGCCATCTCAAGTCCCTGCTGGCCCTGAGGGCTCCCAGGTGCCTCAGGCTGCTGTGACACCAGTGCACACGGGAGGGAACAGTGGCAGGGGCTGTGCTGAAAGTCAGCTCCATGTGCTGCTGCTGCTGTGGGGGTCGTTTGTCCAGCCCTGCCCCAGACGGAGGGATCAGATCCAGGCACTGCTGCTGCCCCTCGGGATCAGCCACAATTTGGTTGTTGCTGTCAGGGCCAGCAGAAGCGGTGGCTGGAGCAGCGGGTGCTGACAGTGCCCCAAGCCCCGGGGCCGGAGGGGTCCCTGGGCTGGGGCTGGCAGGGAGCTGCCCCTTGTTCTCCCTCTGCCTCACACAGAGCTGGGCCGGGCACCAGTGGGGCAGCACAGCAAACAGGGAGCCTGCCAGTCTCTTCCAGCCCTGTGTGCTCAGAGTCTGCACCTTGGAGCTTCAGGTGGACAAAGGCAGCTGCTTCTGCTCCCTCTGTGTGTCCCCGTGTTCAGCAGTGCTGCTCCATCAGTCTGTGCACAGCAATGGGGAAAAGCCTCAGCCCTGCAGGGCCAGGAGCTGCCGGGCTCTGCCTGAGCAGCTCAGCCAGCGGGAAGGGAGCTGCTCCACACGGGAACCAGCAGCAAAGGACATTCCTTCCTTAGGACATGTTTTCTATTTAAAAAAATAAAGAAGAAGAAATCCACAGAAAAAAAAAAAAAAGAGAAATATAAAAGCAACACCCAAATGTGTAGTGAAAAATACTTCATAACTTTGGAAAAAGATAACTGATCTGTTTAAAATGAGATCTCAGTTATTTAGTTTGTAAATGTGCTGATAGCATGGATTCATCCTACTGACCTCAGCAGCCTTTTTAAAAAGATTTTCCATTTGTTTCCAGTATTATTTTAAATTGTGGTTGAAGCAATAGGAAATTGCTTTGTGCCCCGCCAGCTCCAAGCAGGACTGGGAATCTAAACTCTGCCGAACACCAAATCCTTTACAAGATGACCTTCCTTCTCAGCCTGTGAATGAGCTGCACATTCCCTTTGAAATTGTCAGGGGTTTCTTAAAGACACAAAGTCCCACTTACAGCTTTTTGCTCTGGTCTGGAGGTGCAGAAGGGCAATTCTTCATCCATCAGCTCCAGACTGCATTGCCCTAGGAACACCGTCCACTCTCCAGGTTTTGCTCACTTGTGGCACTTCTGGAGGAGGAAGAAAGGGCAATTGCACAATTCCAGCCAAAAAGGAATGAAGAGTGGGACAGATGAAACATCCTGTGGAGATCCAGGCATTCAGCTGGGACTGTGGAGTGTTTGGGTTCCTGCCAAGTGGATGTGGATCCCTGACTGCAATCTCTTGGCCAGCAGGAGAGTCTCACTCACCTGCAAAAGCAGAAAGCTCAGGCGCTGTGCTCGGAGCGGGCTCGTCTGATGCAAAGCTGTCAGAGCAGTGTGAGGGCAGAGCGAGCCCAGCCGTGCCCGGGGCTGAGCCCAGCAGAGCCCTGGCAGAGCCCAGAGCAGCCTCAGCATCCGCAGAGCCCGGCTGCAAGGAGAGAAACCAGAAACTGCCCGTCAGCTGAAGGCTCTGTGCCCTTGTCCCAGCCGCCCGCAGTGCCCAGGCCGTGCTGGCCGTGCTCAGAGCTGGGCCCAAACCTGCCCATCCCTGCTGCCTTTGGGGGCAGAGCAGGAGGGCAGGACATGTGCCCAGCCTGCAGCCAGCCATGGCACATCCAGCCCCTCAGCAGCTGCCCAGAGCCAAAAAGCGCCTGGACAGCCGAGTGAAGAATTTGTTACATCTGCCCCAGCAAAGGGGGGAACCTTTGGTGCCCGCCCAGGCCGTGCCATGCCCACATCTGGGAGCATCCCCCTGGCTCTGGACTCACCTGCAAATTGGGCATGGAGCGTGTCTTTGAAGAAGGTGCCAGAATCCAAGTCGATCATCTTCAGCTGCCGGTGGCCAGGTCGAGCAAGAGATTGTCATCCTTGAGGTTGTCCTCGGTGTCTCCAGCAGCAGCCCCACCTGAGAGAGCTTCTCCAGGGGCTCCTCCTTCCCTGGGGGCCACACCAGGCTGTCCGTGTTCTGCCCAGGGGCCCAGCCATCCATGAACCAGGACAAGCAAACCCAGGCTGGATGGTGGCCACCAGTGCTGGCTAGACCAGGTCTCCAGCAGCTAAGCTCCAGCACAGATGATCCCTGATGATGATCCCTGCTCAGAGCTACAGGCAGGACAAAACCAGGCTGGTTTTCTTTGCCACTGGTTGCCATGAGATGTGTGGAGCTGTTACCTGCCAGGTTTTTGGATCCAGTTGTGCACATGGACCTCTCCCATCTTCTAGGGCAGATGAACACCCTGCAGCCAAGGATCATGGAAGAGGTCTTCCAAGGACGGCCTGTCCAAGGGTTGCATGGAAACGCACCTCTTAATAACATCTTGGCACTCTGAAGAGAGAAACCAGAACCCACCAGTCAGCTGCAGAAGGATCCCATCTGCTTTGCCCCCCATTGCCGTGCCCAGGCCATGCTGGGTGTGCCCAGAGCTGTGCCTAAACTTCCCGATGGATTCTGTGTTTGGAGGAGAGCAGGACGTGCCACCTCCTCAGCAGCTGCCAGGGCAGGGTGCTCATGAGCCTGCTGCTGTCTCCCAACACAGGTATTCCCCTGTGCCCAGAGATGAGGACCCACCTTGAGAGAGCCATCGTGGGAACAAGATCCGCCCCCAGATGATCTGCTGGCCCCTCCTGAACGGGTGCTTCCCCATCACCAGGTGGTACAGCAGGAGGCCCAGGGACCAGATCGTGGCTGCCTCGCCGTGGTAGCGTTGGTGGTGGATCCACTCTGGTGGGCTGTAGGCCAGGGTTCCTATGGAACACAGACGGAGTTCATCAGGGGATGCTGCTGCTCCTAGAGCCTCGCCCCAGCATCCCTGGGCATGTGGGGGCTGGCCCCCTCCCAGTCCCACCCAGAAGCAACTTGGCTCAAGAAATAATCCTGCTCCTAGCAGCGAGAGGGGGAAGCCCCGGTGCTACAGCCAGGCTGGGCCATGAGATGCCCAGGAACATCCCCTGCGAGGGCTCACCTGCAAACTGGGTGTAGGCTGTGTCTTGGAGGAAGGCGCCACAGCCAAAGTCGATGAGTTTGAGCTGCCCGGTGGCCAGGTCGAGCAGGATGTTCTCGGGCTTGATGTCGCGGTGCAGGACCCCGCAGCTGGTGCAGTGCCGCACGGCCTCCAGCACCTGGCGGAACAGCCCCCGCGCCTCCTCCTCCGGCAGGAACCTCCGCTCCGCCAGGAAACCCGAGAGGTCCTGGCTCCGCTCTGGACGCTCCAGCACCAACAAGAAGCTGTCGGGGAGCTCAACCCACTCCAGGAGCTGAATGACACCAGCGCATCCAGAGGACACCTTGTGCAGCAGCACGACTTCCAGGGGCGCACGGGCGCCGTCGGGCTGCGGGAGGACCACGATGCCGTCAGTGGGGCCGAGGCCGTGCCAGGGCTCCGGGACCCCTCACCCAGCCCCGGATGCTCTGGGCCCCCCGCTCACCCCACGCCCGCTCTCCCCGCACGGCTCCCGGCGGCTCCCACCCTGCCGGGCCCCGGCTCATCCCGGCCCGGCCCGGCCCGGCTTCTGCCGCTGGCCCCGCTCACTCACCAGCTCGCCCCAGTGCTGGATGCGATCCCGCGGCACGCATTTGATGGCCACCTGCGAGCAAAGGGCAGCAGCGGGCTGAGCTCGCCGCCCGCCCCGCCGCGCCCCGGTCTTCTCCTATTCCTCCTCCTCCTCCTCCTCCGCCCGCCGCCGGCCCCGCCGCTCACCGGGGCGCCGTCCGAGAGCCGCGTCCCCGAGCAGACGCTGCCGAAGCCTCCGCGCCCCAGCAGCGAACCCAGGCGGTAGCGCTCCTGCAGGGCCTCCTGCGCCTTCCCTGCGGGCGACACGCGGCCGTCAGCGCTCGGCCCGGGGCCAGACACGGCCCCCGAGCGCCCCCCGAGCGCCCCGGGCCCCGGCGGCTCGGGGCCGGCGGCCGCGCTGCCGAGCGGCGGAGCTCGGGCCGGGGAAGCCGCAGCGGAGGCGGCGGGAGCGGCCGCGCCGCGTGTGTCCTCCGCGGGGCCCGGGAGGCGCCGGGGCCGTGATTCGGGCCGGGCTCGGGGCCGGGGCCGGGCTGGGCACAGGCGCAGCCAAAGGGCGGCGATGCCGCCCCGGCCCCAGGCGCTGATGCCCGGCCAGCAGCGCCGCCGCCAGTACGGCCAGAGCCGGGCGGAGGCGAGGCCGCGGCGGGACGCCCGGGGCCGGGGCCGGGGCCGGGGCAGCCCCGCCCGGGGCCGGGGACGGGCCGGGGGCATGGCCCGGCCCTGCGGGGGGAGAGGGAGAGTTCGGGACGGGGACACCGACAGGGGCTGGGGAGACCGGGAAAGGGACACCGGGAGAGGCTGCGGGACACCGAGACGGAGTGCGGGAATGCGGGAGAGGGAGAGCAGGAACAGGAGAGAGACGGCGAGGGTCGTAGACTCGCTGCCGCCGCTGCCGCCGCTGCAGCTGAAGCCCTGGGGCCGTTTGTCCGCGTGTCCGTTCCACGCTCGAGCCCCGCGCTCCCCGGGGGCAGCCCCTGAGTCTGTCCGAACACGGGAACTTGGCCGTGCTGAGCCCACAGCCAGAGTCCTGCCGCAGGGGCAGCCCCCAGTGCTCCCATGGCTTTTCAGTCCAGAGCAGGTTTGAACAGCTCCAAGAAAAAGGGCAAAAAACCAGTCCAGGGAACTTCTGTGCCCTAGCTAGCTGAAACTAGCTAAAAGCAAAACGATCTCTGTCCTGCAGTGTCTCCAAGCCTCCGCCGAACACCCCGTCCGGAGAAGAATGTGGAGGAGTCAGGCAGTTTTCTCAAAACAAACTCCGCGCTTCTCCTTGCTCTTAGAACCAGTCTGAAAGGCACAGAACTCAATATACAGCACAAACAGGACAGACGACTGGAGATACAGGCATCATAAAGTCACCCTAGGACGGAGATGAAATCCAAAGAAATGGGAGTCAAAATCGAAAAAAAACCAACCTGAAATGTAAAAAATTGGGTCCAAATGGAAAAAAATGGTGACAGAATCGAAAAAAATGGGGTCAAAGTGTAAAAATACTAACACAAAATGCAAAAAATGGGGTCAAAATGAAAAAAAAAGGAGAGGGGATTTTTGAGGTTTCCTGACAGTTTGGGTTTTTTTCCAGCTTTGTACCCAGGGTCTCTCTGCAGACATTGCACCTGGAGCTGTCCCAAATCAACCCCAAATCAACCCAAAATAAATCCCAAATCAACCCCCAAAAAATCCCAAATAAATCCAAATCAACCCCAAATCAACCCCAGATAAATCCACATAACCCCCAAATCAACCCCAAAATAAATCTCAAATAAACCCCAAATAAACCCAAAATCAACCCCAGATCAACCCCAAACAAATCCCAAACAAGCCTCAAATAAACCCCAAAGAAATCCAAAATAAATCCAAACTCTACCCCAAATAAACCCCAAATAAATCCAAACTAACCCCAAATACATCCCAGATAAATCCAAATAAACCCCAAATTAACCCCAAATAAAGCCCAAACAAACCCCAAATCAATCCCAAATTAACCCCAAATAAATCCCAAATAAACCCCAAATAAATCCCAGATCTACTGTCCAACCAGGGGTTTTGGGGTTTCCTGAGAGGTTTTTGTGTTTCCTCAGGGGTTTTTGAGGTTTTTCCCAGCTTTCTACCTAGGGTCTCTCTGCAGACATAGCACCTGGAACTGACCCAAATAAACCCAAAAGCGACCCAAAATCAACCCCACGGCGCCCCCGGGGCTGGAGTGGGGTTTTTTGGTGATTTTTTTTGTTTTGTTTTGGTTTGGTTTTTTTTGTTGTTGTTGTTTTGTTTTGTTTTTGTTTTTTGTTTGTTTGTGGGGTTTTTTGGGTGGGTGGGGCTGTTTGGGGTCAGGGGGGTTTCACCCCAAAGTTTGGGAAATAGAAGGGGGGGTTTGATCCTAAAATTTGGGAGTTTGGGGGTTTTGATCACAGAATTTGGGATTTGGGGTGATTTAACCCCAAAATTTGGGATTTGGGGATGTTTCACGCCTCAGGATTTGGGATTGGGGGGGTTACACCAAACTTTGGGAATTGGGATGTTTGACACTCCAGGGTTTGGGATTTGGGGTATTTGACCCCGGAATTTGGGTTTTGGGGCAGTTTAAGCCCAAAATTTGGGAACTGGGGGTGTTTGACACCCCGGGGTTTGGGGGGGTTGACCGCAGAATTTGGGATCTGGAGGAGTTTAACCCCAAACTTTGGGAATTGGGGTTGTTTGACACCCCAGGGTTTGGGATTTGGGTGGTTTAACCCCAAACTTCAGGATCGGGGTGGTTGGACACCCCAAATGTTCTAAATCCCAGGATTTGGGGATGGGAGGGTTTTAACCCACAAATTTGGGGGTTGAGGGTGTTTGACACCCCAGGGTTTGGGATTTGGGGGGATTGATCCTAAAATTTGGGTTTGGGGGCAAGGGGGAGGCTGAACACCCCTGAGTGTGGGTTTGGGGTGTTTGATCCCTCCCAGGATGAGGTCAGGGGGGTTGACCCCTGGATTTGGGATGTTCGATCCCCCAGATCTGGAATGCTTGATCGCCCCCAGGATTTGGGGTGTTTGACCCCAGGATTTGGGGTGTTTGATCCCAGATTTGGGGTGTTTGACCCCCAGGATTTGACTCCTCTGGGTTTGGAGTTGAGATCGGAGCCATTCCCTGGAAACAACGGAGGGAACGGGATCGGGAATGGGAAAAGGAATGGGAAAGGGAATGGGATCGAGAATGGGAAAGGGAATGGGATCGGGAATGGGAAAGGGAATGGGATCGGGAATGGGAGCAGGAATGGGAATGAGATCGGGAACAGGACTGAGAACAGGAATGGGATTGGGAAAGGGAATGGGATTGGGAATGGGAACGGGATCTGGATCAGGAATGGGATCGGAACGGGAATGGGATCCGAAATGAGAAAGGGATCGGGAATGGGAATGGAATAGGGATCGGTGAGAGACCGGCCCCAAAAAGGGACCCCGCCCCCAGGGAGAGACCCCTCCACAAAATCCCATCCCCTCCCATTCCCTTTTCTCCCTTTTTTCCCATTTTTGGGCGGCTTCTGCCGCTTTCAGCCCATTTTGGGGGTTCCCCGAGGGCCACGGGGGGATCGGAACCCCCAAATCCGGGGGGCTCCTGGTCCCCGGGGCATCCCGCCCCACCCCTAAACGGAGCCTGGCCAATCAGAGCGCGCGGCGCTGATGACGAACACAGGTGCAGGCCAGAAATCCAATGCTCTGGCCCCGCCCACCGATTTCCAGCCAATCAGCGCCCAGCGGGACTCTGACTCCCAGTTGCTGGGCAGAGCCCAGAGCCTCTCACCTCACCAGCCAATCAGAGCCCGCCTGGCGCAGTTTCCAGCCAATCAGAGCTTTCCCCGCTGATGACTCCTCAGTTGCCAGGCAGAGCCGCAGCGCCCCGCGCTCCCCGGGAGCGGAATTTGGGGAGGCGGAGGTGACCCTGGGGGCCGGGCTGGTGGCACTGGTGGCACTGGGAGCCCCCAAAATAAACGAAAGGGGCGTGGGGAGGGGCCTGGAAACCCCAAAACCACGCACGGGGGAGGGGATTGGGATTGGGGGAACGATGGGGAAGAGGTGGAAGGAAGAGGGAAAAGAGGGGGATGGGACCCCCAAATTGAGCTGGGAGGGGGCTGGGACTGAGTCGTTGAAAACCGATATAATCACGGACACAGACCCTCTAACTAATTAAAGTTAGACAGTGGTGTGTTTATTCACCGGCGGGCGGCACGGGAGTCATCTCCGAAAGGCGTGGCCGCCCCGAACAAGGCTCTTTGCTCTCTATTTATTTTCCAAGATCTTACATACAATACATATGCATAACCCCAGCACCTCCCATCCCCGCTCTGTACTAAAATGAGGCTTTAGTCCTTCACACGTGCGCAGTTCTTCTCTTGAATTGGGTCGGTGGTCTCGAATTGGGTCAGTGGTCTCAAAGGATGAAGTCAGGAGAGTCTTCATCAGGTCTCTGTGACCCTCTGGCACGATCCAAGGTCCCCTGCTTGGTGATTGATTGATTGATACCAAGTCCAGGTGCTGGCCATTGTTCTTACTGGTTTCAATCTGTTCTTATGACGGATCACTTACTCCACTTTTTCTATAAAAAAGCTCATAATAAAACAGCTAGCTCTAGCTTGGGCATCTAATAATCATTAACCTACCATTTACTAATCTAACTTACATCTTGATCAATATAAATTGCTTCTAACCCTTAGCTAAAATTTAAACTCTTTAAAATCATGTTTCAGGGGGCCATGGCTGGAGGAAGGGGTGACTGGGAGAGCTGCGAGGGCTGGGAAGGGGGTTTGGGAGTTCCAGGATTGAGAAAAGGGGGCTCTGGGGGTGGGAGAGGCGGGATGGCCGGGAAAGGGGTGCGGGGGTTGTTGGTGCCGGATAAGGGGGTGCAGAGCGGAACCCGTGCCCGGGAATGGGCGTTCCGGGGGATGGCGGCGGCCAGGAATGGGGCTTGAGGGGCTCCTGGGTGCTCCGGGACGGGCGATCACAGAGGGCCGGTGCCGGGGGTCCCCCTCAGCTGTGGCCGCCCTCCCCTGGTCCCTCAGGAGCGCCCCCAGCCGCAGCCCCGGAGCCATGGCGCTGCTCCGCTGCGGCCCCGCCCACAGCCCCGGCCCCGCCCCCAGAGCCGGCTCCGGCCCCGCCATTGGCGCCGCCAGGGGCCGCTGGAGGCTGCAGTGACGTCACCGCGGGCCGGGCAGATCCCGGCGGCGCAGCGCGGGGCCGGCGGAAGCCAAAGTGCCCGAGGGAGCGCGGGGGGAGCGCGCGGCGGAATTCCCGGCGATTCCCCTGCATCCCCTGCTGCCAGCCCCCGGGACCCTCCTCGCCCGCGCCCTGCGGGACCCCCGCGCCGGGCTGTGCCCGACTCCCGGGCCCTGCGCTCAAACTCTGCCTGGAAGCCGCTGGCTTCGGCCCGAAGCGGGGGGAGCCCCGCGATCCGCGGATCCATTTTTCCCTGCGGCTGCGGGTCCCAGCCCCGGCGGAGCAGGACTGGGCGCTGGCGCTGCGATCCCTGATTCCCAGTCTCCTGCTCTGGCTCTCTCGTGTTCTCTCCCTTTCCTTTGGGTGATCGTGAATCCCAGGGCGGCTGGAGAGCCCCGTGCGCAGTTCGGGTTTCCCAGGAAAGGGAGGCCTGGGGGTGAGGTGCCCCGGGAATGGGGGTGCGGGGGTCCCCGGGGTGACGGAAACAGGGGATCCGGGGGCTGGGAGAGGAGGATCCCCGGGAAAGGGGGTGCAGGGCGGTGTCGGTGCAGGATACGGGGGTGCGGGGGGGTCCCAGAGCTGGGGCAGGAGATGCGGGGGGGTCGCAGTGCCCAGGAACGGGGATTCCAGGGGGTGCCAGGGGGGACATGGGGGAGTCACACGCGCCCCGAGGGGGGGACACGACCCCCGGGGACCCCCCCTCACCTTCTCCCGCAGCGGAGGCCGAGCCCCAGCCCAGGCAGACGAAGCCCAAGACGAAGCCCCCGAGCCCCAGCAGCATCTTGGGGGGGGCGTCCGGCGGCAGCTCCGGGGCCGGGAGGGGCAGGATCCGGGAAAGGGCGGCGGCTGCCGGGAAGGGACCGGGATGGACTGGGACAGGCTGGGATGGACCGGGACACCGGCATACACTGGGATACACCGGGCCCAGGACTGGGACCCACTGGGAGCAGGTTCAGAGCACACTGGGATCCAGCAGGACCGGAACTGGGGCAACAGGCATCCTAGTGGAAGCAACTGGGATATACTGGGAGTGACTGAGAGTGACTGGGATCATACTGGTGGAAACTGGGACCTTACTGGGCCAAGGGACTGTGACTGGGAATGACTATGACTATGCTGACGGCAACTGGGACCATGCTGGGAATGTCTGTAACCATACTGGGGTGACTGGGAACACACTGAGAGTGGCTGGGAGTGGCTGAGTCTACACTGGGGACAACTGGGATTGACTGGGACCATGCTGGGGAGACTGGGATCATACTGGACTCATAGTGGGATCATCCATGGAATGACTGGGTTTATGGTAGGGGCAACTGAGAGCAACTGGGATATACAGGGAGTGACTGGAATCATGCTGGAGTTGACTGGGAGTCACTATGAGCACCTGGAATCATGTTGGAAGCTACTGGGAACAACAGGGAGCGAGTGGAAGCACATTTGGGGCAGCTGGGATATACTGGGAGAGACTGGGAGTGACTGGGATAGTACTGGGAGTGACTGGAACCACACTGGGTGATGGGGAGCAACTGGGACCATGCTGGGAGCAAATGGCATCGTACTGAGAGTGACTGGGTTCATACTGGAATCATCCTGGGAAGGACTGGAGCCAGAGCAGCAGTGACTGAGATGATACTGGGGGTGACTGGAACCATGCTGGGAGTGAATGGGAACACCTGGAACCGTGCTGGGATTATAGTGGGATCACACTGGGAGTGACTGGGACTGTACTTTGGGCAACTGCCAGAGACTGGGATCATGCTGGAGGGAACTGGGAGTTACTGGGAAAGACTGGGATCATTCTCAGGTAACTAGAGCCTTACTGGGGCAACTGGGAGTGACTGGGAATGACTATGAGCATGCTGAGGGCAACTGGGATATACTGGGAGGGTCTGGAACCATACTGGGGGGACTGGAACAACACTGGGAACAGCCAAGACCATGCTGGGAATGACTGGGACCACGCCGCAGGAAACTGGGAGTGACTGGATCTACACTGGGGGCAACTGGGCATGACTGGGATCATGCTGAGAGGGACTGGGACTATTCCAGCGGAAACTGGGATGGTACTGGGAGCAACTGGGAACAACTGGAACTATGCTGGGGCAACTGAGATCATACTGGGATAACTGTGGGAACAGCTTGGTCCATGCTGGGGAGAACTGGGATCACTCTGAAGGTGATGAAAATCATACTGGGACTGACTGGGAGTGGTTGTGAGCAACTGGAATCATGCTGAAAGAAACTCAGAGGAGGTGGGAGTGACTGGGAGCATGCTGGGGGTGACTGGGATGTACTGGGAGAGACAGGGAGTCACTGGGATCATACTGGAGGCTACTGGGGTCATGCTGGCATTGAAATGGAGCAACTGGGAATCACACTGGGAGCCACTGGTATTGCACTGGGAGTGACTGGAATTAGGATGCAAGTGACTGGCATCACACTGGGAGTGACTACAATCATACTGGGATTAGAGTGGGTGTCAATGGACCCTGAGTGGGGGTTACTGGGATTAGAGTGGATGTCAATGGACCCTGACTGGGAGCTACTGGGAGCTGCCAGGCTCATGCTGGCAGCCAAGTGGGGACACACGGGGAGGAACTGGGAGCAGCTGGGATAAAACTGGGGACAAGGGAACAACACTGAGGTAACTGGGAGTGCCTGGGAATGACTATGAGAATGTCCAGGGACACTGGGATATACTGGGAGTTTCTGAGACCACAGGGGTGGTGACTGGGATGAAACTGGGAGAGACTGGCTATGTGCTGGGGGCAACTGGGACCATGCTGGGGGACACTGGGAGCAAGTGGGAGTGCCTGGGGCCCTGCTGGGAGAGACTGGGATCATACTGGCAGTGCCTAGGACTATGCTAGGGGCAACTGGGAGAACTGGGAACACACTGGACAAAAGTGGGAGGAACTGGGAGCAACTGGGACCATGCTGGGGGCAAATTGCATCATAATAGGGACTGACCGGGAGTGACTGGGCTCATACTGGGAGCAGCCACTTCCAGCACCAAGACCCCCAAACCCCTTTCCCGGCCATCCCACCCCTCCAGCCCCAGCAGCCCCTGCCGGGGTCCCGGCAATCCCAGGGCTGCCCCCGTCTCTTGGGCCCCCTGCTTTGCGGTTCTGGGGCTCTCCTTTGTCCAGGGTCCCACTCAGGGAAGCCGCAGCTCTCCCGGGGCTCCCCAAACCCGGTGTCCCCCCGCCGGTCCCGGGCTCCCCACGTGGCCCCGGCAGAGCTCGGAGGGCCCGGCCCGGGAAGCCCAACCCCCACCGCGGGGGGACCCGCATCCCCCCGGCCCCCACCGGGGCTCTGCTGCCACCGGGACCCCCCAAAAACACATCCTGGGGAACCCCTGAGGTCCATCCGAGGGGCATCTGCGGCTCGGATTTGGAGCCCTGCAAGCTCCAAACATCCACCCCCTAAAACCCCAAACCCAGGGACCCCCCGGGATATTTGGGTCCTCGTCCGCAATGGATGGGGGCTGGGTTGTTTCTGTTCCGGCTTCCCTCAGTGTGGGCTGGAGGTGATCTCCACAGAGCGGAGTTTCTGCTGGGGTCTCCGCAGCGCCCCTTGTTGCTCTTGGCTCGGATCAAGGTTTTCTGTGGTGATAATGGGAGGCAGGTCATGTCCATCCTCCTCCCCTTCTGGGGGGTGCCCTGATGGTCTCCATCCGTGCTCAGCTGGGTGCTGGGCTGGAGGTGGTCTCTGTGGAGCGGAGTCTCTGCTGGGGTCTCTGCAGCCCTCGTTGCTGGGCGGAAAGCGCGGAGCGGTGGGGAGAGGAGAGGAGAGGGAGAGGGAGAGGGAGAGGGAGAGGGAGAGGGAGAGGGAGAGGGAGAGGAGAGGAGAGGAGAGGAGAGGAGAGGAGAGGAGAGGAGAGGAGAGGAGAGGAGAGGAGAGGAGAGGAGCTGAACGCGGTTCCGCCCGCTCCGTTCCGCCGCTGCCGCCGCCACTTTCCCAGCCCCGTGTAAGCCCCGCCTCCCTTGACGACAGCCAATGGGCGTCCAGGAACAGCCTGAGGGGCGGAGCAAGCGGCGTTCCACCGTGTGAACCAACAGACAGGGGGCGTGACCAGAACACAACCGAGCGATCTGATTGGTCGGGAGGCGGAGGGTTCTAAAAGGGGCGGGGCTCGGGCCCGGGCTCACCCCGGGATTTTGGGAGCAGCTCCAGGTGTCCCCAGTCCCTCTCCAGCTCTCCTGGAGCCCCTTCACGCCCTGCAAGGGGCTCTGAGCTCTCCCTGCATCCTTCCCTTCTCCAGGGGAACATTCCCAGCTCTCCCAGCCCGGCTCCAGAGGGGCTCCAGTTCCTCTGGGCTCGCCCCAGCAGCTCCCATCCTGCAGCTGGGCTCTCACCTGAGCGGGGCCCAGGGGCAGAATCCCCCCGCAGCCGCTGCCCACGCTGGGGCTCAGCCCAGGGCACCTTTGGCCTCATGTCCAGCCTCTCACCCACCCGCACGGTGCCCATGGCGGGAGCTGTGCAGGTGACATCATTGACACCAAATAAACCATCTCGCCCTGTTTCTTTTATTTTTTAACTCGGTCCTGGTCACTCTCAGTTATCATTTTTGAGAATCGCATTTCTTTGGCAAGGCGAGGGCTGGCAGAGCCGTGCAGGTGCAAACAAAAAAGGATGAAAACCCACAGAAATCAGCCGTGGGAAAAGGGTTCCAGCAACTTTGTGATGCTTTGGGGGAATTTCAGCCTTTGGCACTGGTTACAGGTGCATCTAGGGCGGCTCAATTATGCTGGGCTGGGGTCTCTGGGGGTCCCAGCCCCATCCCAGGGGTGCCCAGGCAGCTCCCTCAGCATTCCTGTCGGGATAGCTGCTCTGGAGCAGGGCAATCCCCTCCTGGCTGGAGAATTCACTGAGGACAGGGACAGGAGCTTGGGAAGGGGCTTCAAAGTCAGGAAAGTGGGCAAATGGGTGGATCCTCAGAAGTTCAGAATCGTCCCACCCTGGAGAGGGAATCCTCCAGGATTTTGGGGTTCTCTGGGGCTGTTTCCCTTGGAAACATGGAATTCTATGGAATTCTATGGCATCTGTTGTCATGCTGGTGTCAGAGGAGCTCACAGCCCCAGCCAGGCGAGCGCATTTCTGCCTGGCTGCTGCCTTTGGACACGGCTGGACGGGGCTTGGAGCACCCCGGGACAGTGGCAGGTGTCCCTGCCACGGCAGGGCTGGCACTGGCTGGGCTTTAAGGTCCCTTCTGTAAGAGTCGCTCTGAAGTTCCCCTCATTTGCCTCACGATCACTGCGAGGACCCCGAGGACCCCACTGCAGTTCTGGCCTGCTCGAGGTGGATGCTTGCCAATCGTCTGCAGGTGCATTTTCCTGTGTCACCACGCCACGGTACACTGGCTTTGAGCAGTGTAATGGCAGTTTCTGTGCCTGAAGATTGCACCCGCTTCACGCTCCCTGCTTCACGACAATAGCCTATGAATTTCCCCACCTCTTGGCCAAGTGAACTTTCTGGGGTAACTCTGGTGGTCCCCCACAGAAAATCCCTCATCTGCTTCACAGCCACTGTGACAGACGGAGATCGAAGCCCCCTCCCAAGGACTGAGACTGAGACCTCTGTACGAAGCCCCTCCCAAGGACTGAGACACGAGACCCGTATAACCCCAGTACGGGGGTGGGGCTGACTTAACCAAAGTGAGATGTTTGCCTGCAGGTGTGGTCCTTGGACCAAGAAGACAATGGCTCTCACTTACTGCTGAGAACATGGACTACCTGTTCCCCCTTGGTGGCTTCAATAGACTTATTACTTGTTCCTCCATGATGAAGGACCATAATAAAAACCCCTGAGTTAACCAGAGATTATGAGAGACCCTCCCCGACATGTGGATCCATCGCCCGGACCATGAGGACTTCATCTCCACCTTTGGTAGCTATATCCCCCCTTTCCTCTCTCGCTTTCTCTATCTCTCGCTCTCTTAATCCCTCTATCGCATTTGCTGTGGTCAATCAATAAAAGGTGCATTTGTTTTGATTAATACTGAAATCCCCTGTGTTGTGTTTTGCACTCTGAGATCAGTAAATGAACCATCTCAACTCCCGCTTGTACGAGGGATCGTGACACCAGGGCTCTGCCCAACGTGGGACCTCCAGTGGGGGATGGAGTTGGAGCAGAGCACGAAGCTCTTCCTGCACTGGGGCCACTCACAGGGCTTCCCTTACCGGTGCCTCCATTGGTGTCTGGTCATGTGAGACCTCCGTGAAAAGCTCTTCCCACACTGGGGACACTCGTGGGGCCTCCCCCAGTGTGGATGCGCTGGTGGGTGGAGAGGGTGGAGTTCCGCGTGAAGCCCTTCCTGCAGTCGGGGCAGCGGAAGGGCCTCTCCTCTGTGTGAATCCGCTGGTGCACGAGGAGCTTGGAGCTCGTGCGGAACCTCTTGCTGCATTTATCACACTCATAAGGCCTCTCCCCAGTGTGGGTCCTCTGGTGGCGGATCAGGTCACAGCTCTGTATGAAGCTCTTCCCACATACATCACACCCGTGGGGCCTCTCCCCGGTGTGGATGCGCCTGTGGCTGGTGAGGGTGGAGTTGTGCTTGAAGCCCTTCCCGCAGTCGGGGCAGCGGAAGGGCCTCTCCTCTGTGTGTGTCTGCTGATGTCCAAGGAGCTTGGAGCTGGTCAGAAACCCCATCCCACACTCGGAACACTTGTAGGGCCTCTCCCCAGTGTGGATCCTTTGGTGCACCGTCAGGTAACCACGGTGCCTGAAACACTTCCCACATTCCCCACACTTGTATGGCCGTTCCCCAGTGTGGATCCTTTGGTGATAGATCAGGCTGGAGCTGTGCCTGAACCTCTTCCCACATTCTCCACACTCATGGGGCCTCTCCCCAGTGTGGATCCTCTGGTGACTGATCAGGTGGGAGCTCTCCCTGAAGCTCTTCCCACATTCCCCACACTTGTAGGGCCGTTTGTCTGTGTGAATCCTCTGGTGGTGAAGCAGGTGGCACCACCAGGTGAAGCTCTTCGCACACCCAAAGCACTTGTGGGGCTTCTCCCCATCAGGAAGCTGCTCATGGACCACCAGGTCTGAGCTCGGGCTCCATCTCTGGCCGCCTTCCTGGCACAGGGTGGCTCTTTCCTCCTCAGATCCTCGTGATCTGCTTTTGCAGTCTCTTCTCACCAGGGATCGCCAGGACTTTTCCTCCCCGTGGGATTCCTGCACCGTGGAGCTGCTCAAAACGGCCTCTTCCACGAGGATCTGCCGTGGGGATTTGTCCTCCCTGGTCTCCGTGCTCAGCTCCTTGTCTGGGGGAGGAAGGACAAGGAGAGGATGGGATTTGCCTCCGTGCCAGAGGGAAGGGGAAGGAGATCCCCTCAGTGCATCCCCGGCAGGACGGCGTCGGCTGCGGGGTTGTCCTGCAGCCGGGGGCCGTGCTGGGCTGGGAGATGGAGCAGGAGAGAGGGGGAAAGGGGCCACTGACTTCCTCCTCACCTGCCTGGCTGTCCTGGGCCATCTTCCTCTTCCTCACAGCCTCCTCCTCCATCTTGCGAAGGTTTGGGAATTGGAAATCCTGTCTGGGGGAAAACAAGGGATGAGCACGTTGAGTTTGAAGGTCTCTCTGCCCAAGTCCATCTCTAGAGGTCACCGGGCATCTGGGGTCCACAAAAAACAGGAAATTGGGAGTGAATGGATCTACACTGTGGGCAACTGGGAGTCACTGGGAACATGATGAGAGGGACTGAGATTACTCCAGGGGCAACTGGGATAATACTGTGAGGAACTGGGAACAACTGGAACTTTGATGGGGGAAATCGGGATCATACCGGGAACACAGTGGGAAAAGCTGGGTCCATGCTGAGAAGAACTGGGATCACACTGAGGGTGATGGGAATCATCCTGGGAAAGGATGGGAGTGGCTGTGAGCAACTGGAATCATGCTGAGAGCAACTGGGATGAAGTGGGAGTGACTGGGAGCATGCAAGGGGTGCATGGGACATACTGGGAGAGACAGGGGGTCACTGGAATCATACTGGCGGCTACTGGGGTCATGCTGGCATTGACAGGGAGTAACTGGGAATCACACTGGGAGCCACTGGCATCGCACTGGGAGTGACTGGAATTAGACTGCAAGTGACTGGAATCATACTGGGATCATACTGGGAGTGACTGGAATAGTACTGGCAGAGACTGGGATCATACTGGAGTCAGACTGGGAGAGACTGGAAAGGTGCTGGCCGTGATTGGAACCATACTGGGGGTGACTGGGTGCAATGGATCATACTGGGAGTGACTGCGATTTTAGCATGACTCACTGGGATCATACTGGAAGTGACTGGAGCCATACTGGGAGTGACTACGGGTCCCACTGGGATCATCCTGGGAGCCACTGGGATCCAGTGGCTGTGACTGGATCCTCAGTAGGGGTAACTGGGAGCTGCTGGGCCCATGGTGGCAGGAAACTGTGAACACACTGGGAGCAACTGGGATCAACTGGAAGGTACTGGAACCATGCTGAGGGGACTGAGATCACAACTGGGATCATACTGGGAGTGACTGGGAGAAACTGGGAAAGAATGGCATCATTCTCAGGTAACTAGAGCCTTACTGGGGCAATTGGGAGTGACTGGGAATGACTATGAGCATGCTGAGTGCAACTGGGATATACTGGGAGGGGCTGGAAACATGCAGGGGGGACTGGAACAACACTGGGAACAGATGGGATCATGCTGGGAATGACTGGGACCACGCTGCAGGAAACTGGGAGTGACTGGACCTACACTGGGGGCAACTGGGCATGACTGGGACCATGCTGAGAGGGACTGGGACTATTCCAGGGGAAACTGGGATCCTACTGGGATCACAGTGGGAACAGCTGGGTCTGTGCTGGGAAGAACTGGGATCACATTGAGGGTGATGGGAATCATACTGGGATTGAGTGGGACTGGCTGTGAGCAACTGGAATCATGCTGAGTGTGGAGTCCCTGCAGCCCCTTGCCATAATACCTAGGGCCTGGCCTTGGCAGGACAGATCATAGAGTCACCTGCCCAGCCTGAGACAGAGAACTTCCCAATGGGGCTCTGGACACGATGGTTTGCCTCAGTTTCTCCCCTCCCTGATTCCCCTGGCCCTTTGGTTTCTCCTTTCCTCTGTGTCTCCATTGGTTTGGGGTTCCCGGGGACTGGCCCCGTTTTCCCTACAGGACACTGACCTTTCCTGCCCTTTGCTCTGCCCCCGTGCCTCAAGGTCTTTGGCTGCTGAAGCTCACACTTGAGCTGGAGACCGGCACACGTGCTCCCCTTTCCAATCTGGATTCCCCTTGGGCTTCTGGAAATAAACCTGGCTGGAACGGATCCAGTGCAAAGGCCTTCTGGCCTCTCCTTGCTGAGCTGCCCACGTGGCGTGTGTGCATGTGTGAGCTTGACTGCTTCGCCTGAGCTTCCCCAAGCGGCCTTTCCACCGCAGAGGCTTATCGGCTCTGGGCTTCAGCTCCACTCCCAAAAACCACAACGCAACACGCTTTGGCCGAAAATTACCCAAATGGGCCTAAAATCTCCAGGACCTGGACTGAGACCCAGACCAAGATCAGCACCAGAACCGGCACCAGCACCAAGACTCAGACCGACACCGAATCCTGAGACCGGCACCGACAGCGGCGCTGCTCTGGGACGGGCACCGAGACCAAGACTGGGACCAGAACTGACACCAGAACTGAGAGCGGCACCGCTGCAGGACCGGGACCAGGACCGGAACCAGTACACCGGAACTGAGACCGGCGCCACAGAGGCACCGGGACCGGGACTGAGACCAAGACCGTAACTGACACCAGAACTGGCACTGGGACCAAGACTGAGACCAAGACCGGCACCGGAACCAGCACCGAGACTGGCACCGCTCCGGGACTGGGACCCAGACTGAGATTGGCACTGGGAGCACTCCGGGACCAAGACTGACACCGCTACCGGCACTGGGACCTGGACTGCGCTGAGATCAAGACTGAGACCGGGACTGAAGTCAGCAAAGAAGGGCTCCAAAGTCACCAAAAACACCCTTCAAGAGACCAAAAAGTGGCAGAAAATCACCCCAAAATGATTAAAAACTGACTAGAAATTATCCCAAAATTACAAAAAATGGCTTGTCGTGGGGTGACTGTGTATCCCCAATCGTCTGTTGGGTGCAGGGGGGAGGGCAAGCGCGGTTTGTTTTTCCCCAGGAAAACTCTGCTCATCGGAGTGACCTTGAAGCAGGGGAGCTGGAACACAGCAAGACAAAAGAAGCTCTGTTGTTTTTTCCCCGGCAGTTAGTTAGTTAGTTTAGTGCTAGCGTAGTTAGACGCTGTAGAATAGCTGAAGCTTTTTGCTTTTTTTTTTTTCTTTTCTTTTTTGTCCTTTTTTTCCTTCCTTTTTGCTTTTTTTGTCCTCTCCTCGGAACTGTTCCAACCTCTCCGGACTAAGGACCTGGGGAAGCACCGGGGGCCTCCACAGGGGACTCACCCCACCAAGACCAGCCCTGCACATCTCCTTTTCTCCCAGCGTCAGCAGAGGAGACGGAGCGGTGGAGCACAGTGACGACCCTCGAGGAGACTTTCTTTAAGTTTGTTATCCCTCCGTAAGCGGCACGAAGCTCTTGTCATCGGGTATTGTGCTGGGAGTGCTTTGCCTGTTTAATAAACAGGTTTTTTCCACTTCTCTCTGAGGAAATCTTTTTTCCCAAACCAGTTGGAGGAGGGGAGGGGGGCCCCGTGGGAGGGTTTCTCCCAAAATCTGCCTGAAACCACCACAAACTTATTGGTGCCCATACGTGGGGCATGAGAGAGTGGAAAAACCCTGTACTGATTAATATTTAGCAGTCAGTAATTATGCTGTTTGACCTCATGTCTCTTGGGATGGGGGCCTTGCTGTGTTTTGGATCCTCAGGCTTCTTTGAGGTCTTAATACCTTTGTGGTCCTTAGGTTTATTTGCATATCCAGAGATAGCCCCAATATTGTCACTAATACGCAGTTTTTACAGCAGAGGGACACGGATTAGAGTAGCTATTGGCCTTGGTTTAATCATAATCATTTGTAGGAAGTTTATAAAGGTGCTGAGATCTTTTCCTACTATGTATGGGTCATGGTTATGGTTATTCACCCTGTTTGTGGGAGGAGGAGCAGAGGATGAAGTGTTGCAGTCTTTCATTTCCTTCTTCTCCTCTGAATCGGTTAAATCATTGTTGGAGAATGTTGAGTTTCCCCTGAGTGTTAAAGAGACCATCTTTCTGGTATGTCATCTGGTAAGCCTCCTCTATACAGTCTGCAGGTCCTCTAAAATATGGGCTGAGATTTCTAGAGGGGCTGATAAAACTCCTGACCCAGGCAGAGGAAATCCTGAGTGGTGTGGAGAATGGGAGGATATGGGCCAACTCCTCAAGGAATTCTCTGACCCTGTAGTCTGGGATTTTCCACGGGAACAAATTCAGAATCCAGTGGAGCTGGGGAAATACCTGAAAGAGAGGTACCATGATGGCTCTAAGGGGGAAAAGATCGCTGCAGTAAGCTGGGCCCTGGCATATGCTTATCGCACATTGCTAGAGACTGTAGGGCAGCAGACAGAGACGGGGGGAAGGGATACAAATCAACAGCTACCCCAGTCACTCAGGCTGCAGCCAACACCCCAGTTATGAAGCCAGCAGCTAAACTAGAACCTGAGCCTGAGTCGGCAGCTAAAGCAGACAGTAAGCCTAAGCCCCTGGCAGTTGCTCCGGCAAAGAAGCACACAGTCAAAACCAATCGACCAGTGGATGATGATGACCCAAGAGAAGGACCTTCACCAAAATCAGAAACCAAAGCTTCTAGCACAGGATCAGAAGCAAATATTGATTCCTTTTCCCTGAAGGACCTTCGGGGCCTAAGAAAAGATTACCGGCGACAACCTGATGAATCTATAATTAGTTGGTTAGTCCGTCTTTGGGATGCTGCAGGTGAGGCTACAATTCTGGACGGCACTGAAGTGAGGCATTTGGGATCCCTGTCACATGATCCAGTCATCGACCAGGAGATGATGAGAGAGGCTAGTCCTTGCAGTCTCTGGATACGGGTCCTAGGAAGTGTGGCAGAAAGATACTTGTGTGCAGATGATCTCTATATGCAGCAAACCCCATGGAAGACCATAGAACAAGGGATTCAACGCTTGAGAGAAATGGCAGTGGCAGAGATGGTTTTCTCAGATGACATAAACACTAGGAACCCAGACTTGGTATCATGTACATCTGTGATGTGGCGAAAACTTATACGACTCGGGCCATTAGAATACGCTTCTGCTTTAGCAGTAATGAAGCGGGAGGACATGGAGGAGACGGTGCTTGATATGGCAAAGAAGCTCCGAGCATATGCAGATGCTGTGCATGGCCCAACACACGCCAGGATCGCAGCTGTAGAAACACGTCTACAGAAACTAGAGGATAAGATAGATGAGAATCATAAGAGACTCAGGGAGGAGATTAGAGAGGACCTTCTCCAAATCTCAGCAGTACAGATCAGAGGTTCTGGTACCCAACGTAGACGCTCCCCGGCTAGGGAGAGAGGATACACTCCACGTGCTGAGCTGTGGTTCTTCCTGCGGGATTGCGGAGAAAATATGAACAGATGGGATGGAAAATCTACGGCTGCCCTGGCACAACGGGTGCGTGAATTGAAGGAAGTCAAGACTCAAAGAGGGAGTTCCACCAAAAGGGAAGCGGCTCCAGTTGCCCGTAGCCGAACTGCCAGGTATGACGATGATGACATGTCCGACCCCCTTGAAGGAACCTCTAAGACATATGCTCAAGGAAAGAAGGATAACCAGGCTTAGAGGGGCCCTGCCTCTAGCCAGGTAGAGGCTAGGGAAAACCGTGTATTTTGCACTGTGTGGATTCATTGGCCTGGCACATCTGAACCACAAGACTATGAGGCCTTGGTTGATACTGGTGCGCAGTGCACATTAATGCCATCAAGACATGTAGGGGCAGAATCTGTCTCTATCGCTGGCGTGACAGGGGGATCACAAGATTTTACTTTGGTGGAAGCAGATGTGAGCCTAACTGGAAAGGAGTGGAAGAAATACCCTCTTGTGACTGGGCCAGAGGCCCCATGCATTTTGGGCATAGATTACCTCCAAAGTGGGTATTTCAAAGACCCGAAAGGACTCAGGTGGGCATTCAGGATAGCGGCTGTAGTGACAGAGGGCATCCGGCAATTGAACACCTTGCCTGGACTGTCTGAGAATCCCTCTGCAGTAGGACTCCTGAAAGTACAAGAGCAACGGGTACCAATTGCCACTTCTATAGTGCACCGCCGACAGTATAGAACAACTCGAGATGCTGTGATTCCCATCCATAAGATGATTTAAGAGCTGGAGACCCAAGGGGTGGTTAGTAAAATCCACTCACCCTTCAACAGCCCCATTTGGCCTGTGCGCAAATCTGAAGGAGAATGGAGATTGACTGTGGACTACCGTGCATTGAATGAGGTGACACCACCACTGAGTGCTGCCGTGCCAGACATGTTGGAGCTCCAGTACGAGCTGGAGTCCAAGGCAGCAAAATGGTATGCCACAATTGACATTGCCAATGCATTTTTCTCCATTCCTTTGGCAGCAGAATGCAGGCCTCAGTTTGCCTTCACGTGGAGGGGAGTGCAGTACACCTGGAACCGACTGCCCCAGGGGTGGAAGCACAGCCTCACCATCTGCCATGGACTGATCCAGACTGCGCTAGAAAAGGGTGAGGCTCCAGAACATCTACAGTATATTGATGACATCATTGTGTGGGGGAACACAGCAGCAGAAGTGTTTGAGAAGGGAAAGGAAATCATCCAGATCCTCCTGGAAGCCGGTTTCGCTATCAAGAAGAGTAAAGTTAAGGGACCAGCTCATGAGATCCAGTTCCTGGGAGTAAAGTGGCAAGATGGGCGGCGGCAGATTCCTACAGATGTCATCAACAAGATTACAGCGATGTCTCCACCAATCAATAAAAAGGAGACACAAGCTTTCCTAGGTGCTATAGGTTTCTAGGGGGTGCATATTCCCGAGTATAGTCAGATTGTGAGCCCTCTTTACCGGGTCACCCGCAAGAAGAACGATTTCCACTGGGGACCTGAACAGCAACAAGCCTTTGCCCAGATCAAGCAGGAGATCGCTCATGCAGTGGCCCTAGGCCCAGTGAGGACAGGACCAGATGTGAAGAACGTGCTCTACTCTGCAGCCGGGAGCCATGGCCTGTCCTGGAGCCTTTGGCAGAAGGTGCCTGGGGAGACTCGAGGCCGACCACTGGGATTCTGGAGCCGAAGCTACAGAGGGTCTGAAGCCAATTACACCCCAACTGAGAAGGAAATCTTAGCAGCCCATGAAGGAGTTCAAGACGCCTTGGAGGTGATTGGCACAGAGGCGCAGCTCCTGCTGGCACCCCGACTGCCTGTGCTAGGGTGGATGTTCAAAGGGAAGGTCCCCTCCACCCATCATGCCACTGATGCCACATGGAGCAAGTGGATTGCTCTTATTTCGCAGCGCGCCCGTATGGGTCAACTGAATCGCTCTGGGATTTTAGAAACAATTACCAATTGGCCTGAGGGTGAAAATTTTCGCCTCATAGATGAAGAACAAGAGCAAGTGACACGGGCTGAAGAGGCTCCACCATACAACCAATTGCCAGCAGAGGAGACGCATTATGCCCTTTTCACTGACGGTTCCTGTCGTATTGTAGGGATGAACGGGAAGTGGAAAGCAGCCGTGTGGAGCCCCACACGACAGGTTGCTGAGGCCACTGAAGGAGAGGGTGGATCAAGTCAACTTGCAGAACTCAAGGCTGTTCAATTGGCCTTGGATATTGCTGAAAGAGAGGGGTGGCCAAGGCTCTACCTCTATACCGATTCATGGATGGTAGCCAATGCTCTGTGGGGATGGCTGAAGAGGTGGAAAGAGGCTAATTGGCAGTGTGGAGGGAAACCAATTTGGGCTGCTGAGGAGTGGAAAGACATTTCTACCAGGCTAGGGAGACTACCTGTGAAAGTCCACCACGTAGATGCCCACATCCCCAAGAGCAGAGCTAATGAGGAGCATCGAAACAACGAGCAGGTAGATCGGGCAGCAAAAATAGAGGTGTCAAAGATTGATTTAGATTGGGAACACAAGGGAGAGTTGTTTTTAGCTCGATGGGCCCATGATGCCTCAGGCCATCAGGGCAGAGATGCCACCTATAAGTGGGCCCGAGGCCGAGGGGTGGATCTAACCATGGACAGTATTTCTCAGGTTATCCACGACTGTGAGACGTGTGCTGCCATCAAGCAGGCCAAGCGGGTGAAGCCCCTATGGTATGGCGGGCGATGGTCCAAGTATAAGTATGGGGAAGCCTGGCAGATTGACTACATCACCCTTCCCCAAACCCGCCAAGGCAAGCGCTACGTGCTCACAATGGTGGAAGCCACCACGGGGTGGCTGGAGACCTACCCTGTGCCCCATGCTACTGCCCAGAACACCATCCTGGGCCTTGAAAAGCAAGTCCTGTGGAGACATGGTACCCCTGAGAGGACTGAGCCAGACAACGGGACTCATTTCAAGAACAGCCTTATAAACACCTGGGCTAGGGAACATGGCATTGAGTGCGTGTACCATATTCCCTACCATGCACCCACTGAAGGCCAAGTGGAGAGGCACAATGCATTGTTAAAAACCCAGTGGAAAGCATTGGGGGGGGGATCTTTCAAGAATTGGGAGCAGCATTTGGCAAAGGCCACCTGGTTGGTCAACACCCGAGGCTCCACCAACCGAGCAGGCCCCGCCCAGGCTGAGCCTCTGCATACAGTAGATGGAGATAAAGTCCCAGTGGTGCATGTCAGAGGTCTGTTAGGGAAGACAGTGTGGATCAAGTCTGCCTCAAGTACAGACAAACCCATTCGTGGGGTTGTCTTTGCTCAGGGACCAGGTTGCACATGGCGGATAATGCAGAAAGATGGAACAACACGATGTGTACCTCAGGGAGATCTGATTGTTGGGTGAGAATCATTTATAAACCTCACTGTCTGCTAAATGCTATTGCCATTGTCTGTACATTAAACCACGCAGAATGAAATAGAAGGAAATGTGTAAGTGAGAGGGTATGTGTTAAGTGTTGAAAGTATGAGCAAGTGTTGAAGGTATGAGTAAGTGAGAGAGGAATCCTTCTGCCCTGCAGCCTGGGGCCTGGATTCAGTGGCTCAGTGTGGAATGTGACAGGAGCATGACAGGTGTTGCTTGTATTCTTTTTTTGTGGGGAGAATGGATGGAAGTTTTATGTGGAATATACGTTGGTTCTGTCTGTAAGTCGACGATATGGGGATAAGGGGTGGAAGATGTCCTGGGGTGACTGTGTATCCCCCAATCGTCTGTTGGGTGCAAAGGGGAGGGAAGCGCCATTTGTTTTCCCCAGGAAAACTCTGCTCATCGGAGTGACCTTGAAGCGGGGGAGTTGGAACACTGCAAGACAAAAGAAGCTCTGTTGTTTTTTTCCCTGACAGTTAGTTAGTTAGTTTAGTGCTAGCGTAGTTAGACGCTGTAGAATAACTGAAGCTTTTTGCCTTTTTCTTTTTCTTTTTTCCTTTTTTTCCCCTTCCTTTTTTCTTTTTTTTGCCCTCTCCTCAGAACTGTTCCAACCTCTTCAGACTAAGGACCTGGGGAAGCACCGGGGGCCTCCACAGGGGACCCACCCACCAAGACCAGCCCTGCACATCTCCTTTTCTCCCAACGTCAGCGGAGATGGAGTGGCGGAGCACAGTGACTATCTTCAAGAGGAGACTTTCTTTAAGTTTGTTACCCCTCCGTGAGCGGCATGAAGCTCTTGTCATCGGGTATTGTGCTGGGAGTGCTTTGCCTGTTTAATAAACAGGTTTTTTCCACTTCTCTCTGAGGAAATCTTTTTTCCCGAACCGGTTGGAGGAGGGGAGTGGGGCCCGTGGGAGGGTTTCTCCCAAAATCTGCCTGAAACCACCACACATGGACAGGCTGAGGATGGCTGCCTTGCATTGTTCATTTGCATTGGTCAGCACCATCTCCTCCAGGACCTGTTCCTGGGCTCCTTCTTTCTTAACCTGTAACTCGATAGCTCGGGTTAATCGCTCCACAAACGTTACAAGAGGTTCTAATTGAAGCAAAGGCATTTCCTGAGCCTGCTTGAGGGCTGAGACCCATTCACCATCACCACATAGATATTCTAACAGAATTGGGAAATTATTATTATCAACAGCTGTTTCAGGATTTTGCCAAAGCTCCAGAAGTAAATCTCTTCGGAGCTCAAAGGGAACTATAGGATTCCCTGCTAAATTTCCTTTTAAAAGGTTGTGAAAGTATTAACTTTCATATCCAAAATTCATCTGAGCTTTGTATAAATCCGAATCGCTTTTGTGGGGGTTAGGTGTCCCAATCACCATGGACAAACCCCCCTCTTTTTGACCGTTGATATGTGGACAGGGGTAGCAGAAAAGTTGGGATTGGTTCCCGCTTCCAGGTTCCCGGCTCCCCCCCCGGAGTGTGGGACCTGGGACTGTGGGCAGGGAAACCGTGGGAACCAGGGGCAGGGAGGGGCTGGAGGCTTGAGTCACACGGGGAGGAGTTGGAGCGCGGAGGTTTGAGGGTAGGGGACGGAGTCAGAGGAGAGGGCAGTGCCAGGAGCGGCACCGAAGGGAAGGAGGGGTCTGGGAAGAGGAAGGGATTGCGAAAGGGATTGCGGGAATCAGGGACAGACAAAGAGAGAGGCTCCTTTGGCATCTGCCATTTTGGGGAACAAAGAAGTCTCCACCATCTTGTGATCCCCCCACAGAACTGAGACCAGCTTGGGATTCACTGAGATGGGGGGCTTGAGCACCTGAACTGTCTGCAAAAGTAAACCGAACACGGGGTTTACAAACTGGGGAAGAAGGGAGGTTTGAGGAAAGTTTAGGGTTTCCTCGAGGAATCTGGCCAGGATTAGTCGAGCAGGGGGACTCAGGAATTCAAGGAAAGCCAGAGGAGCTGCAGCTTCCCTGCCCTGTCTGGTGGGCTGCTTTCCTCAGAATACCCGAGCTTGTTGAAGGGATTTTGGCCTTGGGAGAGGGAGAAACTGAGGAAACGGGAAAAATCACAAAGAACTGGCTGGTTTTTTTCTTCATTTTGCTTCTGCAATGCAAGCTCCAGAGAGGAAAATTTGCAGATTTTTTACCCTTAGAGGAGCATGATTCAGCCAATTTATTTGCAACAGCTTCCCAACATTCCAGGAAGTTTATTTCTTCTAGGGACACATGTGGAAAGTGAGAAAACAAACAGCGAATAAATTTTTTTCAACTGTTTCTTTCAACAATCAGTCCCACCATCATCCAAGGCACTTCAAATTTTGTAAAATACTCTTTTCTGGCACACAGACAGCCTAGCACCCATTTTTTGGCTCAGATTTTAAGTTTCTGTGCCCCCTTTGACTGCAACTGGGAAACTGAAAGAAACAAACAAAAAAACAAAAAAACCTCGCTGGAGAGAAAAAAAAACCCGAGAGGAGAATCTGTTGCTTTTTCCACCCCCGGGGCAGTGCAGCTGAAACCAATTTTCTTCTAAAAGCACCCTGAAGATTTTGTCTGAAGGCAAAAACCTTCCCCCAAAGGAAAAAAACCCTCCCTGAGGTTTAAAGCCTCTGAAAGATTTTTCCTAAGATTCCCGAGTTGGGAACACTCACCAAAAATCCAGCGTGCAGACAAAAAAACTTCCCAGTCACTCCCCTTTGCCTGAAACTGACCCGTTTGGTGCAAAAAGAGCTTCCAGTTTTGGTTCCCAGGGTCGGCTGTCCACCAACACGTGCTCACCTTCTCTGGGAGCAGCCTGTCCATCGGGAGCCTTCTTTGCAGCAATCTGATGGGGTTTTTTGAGTCCAAAGGAAAACCGCAGCCTCTCTCTCTGCAGTCCAGTGTTTCAGAGACTCCACAATGAACACCAAGCCTGACCAGTCTGTCTCTCTGCGTGGATGGGCCACGTTTCTGGACTCATGTGCCTGCGTGGGGTTCCTCGGTCACGTGCTCCACATGTGGTCCTTCGAGCCCCCTGAGAGCCCTTTGTGGCTTCAGGCACCATGCTTGGGCATCACCTACAGTGTCTCTCTCCCGGAGCCCCGGCTCCATTTTTGCCTTGGCTAGCTTGAGAGAGAATCCATGCCAGGAAGGAATTTTTTCCTTCAGGTCCTTAAAGATCCCAGAGGCTGCTGGAACCTTTTCCTTTAGAGAGAGCAGGTCTCCATCAATGGTAAAAGGAAAGAGTCAGCCCTTGATCTGGGGGGAATCATGTCTTTATTCTGGGGTCCTGTCCCCACAGGGTCTGGAGCTCAGTCCAGTCCCTGTCCCTGTCCCCATCGCAAGAGAGGGATCCATGTTCTTCTCCTGGCTTTTACCACGGGGGAAGGGGCTAGAGGCAGGGACAAGCCACTACCCAACCAGGGATAAGGTGGGAGTGGAACAGAGTTGGATTACATTCCAGTGTGGGAGGATGAGCGGGGAGAAGGAGCAGGGACTAACCTCGTGATACATGATGGTACAGGAGAAACCATTACAAAACCCAATATAAAAATGAAATACAATATAAACCAAATTAATGCACTACAACCATCGGGAGCCCGACCAACTAGCACACGATCAGAAGCCCAATCAACTGGCACAACATCAGGAGCTCAACCAACTGCTACAAGATCAGGAGCTACTATTGAGTCCTTTTCCCTGAAGGACATTATGGCCTAAGAAAGGATTACACTCGACGACTTGATGAATCTATAATTAGTTGGTTAGTCCGTCTTTGGGATGCTGCAGGCGAGGCTGCAATGCTGGATGGCACTGAAGCCAGGCATTTAGGATCCCTGCCACATGATCCAGTTATTGACCAAGAAATGATGAGGGAGGCTCACTCTTGCAGTCTCTGGGAACCTGTCCTGGGAAGTGTGGCACAAAGATATCTGTGTGCAGACGATCTCTATATGCAGCAAACCCAGTGGAAAACCATTGAACAAGGGATTCAATGCTTGAGAGAAATGGCAGTGGCGGAGATTGTCTTCTCAGATGACCTAAACACTAGGAACCCCGACTTGGTACCATGTACACCTGTGATGTGGCGAAAACTTGTACGACTTGGGCCACAAGAATACTCCTCTGCTTTAGCAATAATGAAGCGGGATGAGACAGAGGAGACCGTGCTTGATATGGCGAAGAAGCTCCGAACATATGCAGATGCCGTGCATGGTGCAACACATGCAAGAATTGCAGCTCTGGAAATGCATACACAGAAATTAAAAGACAAAATGGAGGAGATAAAAGAGGCCTTTCTCTAAATCTCTGCAGTACAGGTCAGAGGTTCTGGCACCACACGCAAACGCTCCCCAGATAGAGAGGGAAAAGGCACCCCACAGGCTAAGCTGTGGTCCTTCCTGTGTGATTGTGGAGAAAACATGAGAAGATGGGATGGAGAATCTAGTGATGCTCTGGCACAACGGCTGCGTGAATTGTTGGAAGACAAGACTATGAGAGGAAGTTCTACCAAGAAGGAAGCAGCTCTGGTTACCCAGGAAAATAAGGACAACCAGGCTTAGAGGGACCCTGCCTCTAGCCAGGGAGAGGCTAGGGAAAACCATGTTTTTTGGACTGTGTAGATTCGTTGGCTGTCGTGGGCTTTCCCCGACATTCAGGTGGTTTCAGGGTCCTTTGCTCCCCTGCACAGCTCCGAGCCAAGCCGAAGGAAGAGACAGAGTTCTCAGGTTTAGATTTTTCAATGTTGCATACTTCGTTTATTGTTTCTTATCTTACAATTTTCTCGGAGTCCAACAAGATGTTCACAGCTGCATGGATTCCTCACGTCTCCCCCCGAGCTGGGTTGTCCTTATCTTTTATACTAATTACTACGTATTTCTTGTTTACTATTTCTTTGCAATGTCTATCACTATTACTAAAAAGGTCACCTTTACTTTGACCCAATCCTCACTAACTACTTTGTGCCACGTCAATGCAGCAATGGAGTGAGGGAAGGAGAATGAAGAAGAAGGAGACAACGCCCCAGATTCTCCATCTTGTCCCCATTCACTCCAATGCTAGGAACCTAAAACTACTATTTTCTCACCCTGTGATAAGCTAAACTACTATTTTTCACATTCTTGTGGCCTGTAAACCTTCTCTCAGTGTAGGAAGTTTTTCCCATGGACTGAGATCAAAGCCAGAGTCTCTCTGAGCTCTGGGCTGGGGTCCCAGACCCCCCTGCCCAGGTCCCTGACCGTCCAGGGCAACCAAAGGAATGCCCTGGACTCCAACAGTTGGCCTGGCACATTAGAATCACAAAAATATGAGGCCTTGGTTGACACTGGTGCACAGTGCACATTACTCCCATCAAAACACGTGGGGGAAGAATCTGTTTCCATTGCTGGCGTGACAGGGGCTCCACAAGATATGACTTTGGTGGAAGCTGATGTGAGCCTGACTGGAAATGAGTGGAAGAGACACCCTATTGTCACCGGCCCAGAAGCTCCATGCTCATTTCAAGAACAGCCTTATAAACACCTGGGCTAGGGAACATGGCATTGAGTGGGTGTACCATATTCCTTATCATGCGCCAGCAGCCAGGAAAGTTGAATGATGCAATGGCCTGCTTAAAACCACCTTGAAGGCACTGGGTGGGGGGACTTTCAAGAACTGGGAGGTTAATTAGGAAACGCTACCTGGTTAGTGAACACTCGAGGTTCTACCAACCGAGCAGGCCCTGCCCAATCTGAGCCCCTGAGAACAAGAGATGGAGATACGGTTCCAGTGGTACACATGAGAGGAATGCTAGGAAAAACTGTTTGGATTAATTCTGCCTCCAGCAAAGACAATCCTGCTCCTGGGGTTGTTTTTGCTCAGGAACCTGGCTGCACATGGTGGGTGATGCAAAAGGATGGAGAGACCCGCTGCATACCTCAAGGGGACCTTGTTTTTCGGTGAACACTGTGACTGTGTCTGTATTTCTATTCACATGTATATATATGTATATTATTTAAAGGTTTAAATTCAATATAATATGTTAGTGTGGGAAAAAAATTCGGGGTGGATAATGTTGGGGTTTAAGTCTCCTGGAGAATCTTTTCCCCCCTCCCAAGTTGCTAGGAGACTAAGTGCTGAGTGCTTAGTTTTGGGGGAGGGAAAAAAGCTCCCGGAGAGAGTGGAGGGTGGGGGGATCTCGCGGCTTTTTCTTTTCTTCTTCCGGGGGGGAGCATGGATCGGGCCACGGCTGGCTGCTGCAGTCCACAGGTAACGAAGGAGTCTGGTCCTGGGAATTCTACCATCTGTTGGAGTATCCAGGAATTCGGAGTTTCTTCGTTGTCCTGCTGGATTTTGGGTGAGCCCGGGTCCCGCCGCTGCGGCTTCTCCGGCACTGCCACCTCTGCCTGCCGAGGACACCCCCTGCCTGCGGAGGACAGTCCACCGCGCCCGGCTTCCAGCCATCAGCGCCGGAGCTTCCACCGTTTGTCCTCGGGGTTCTTGGTTCTGTTCTACTATTGTTATAATTGCTGTTGTTTTTTTGTCTGTCCTGTTATATTTACTAGTAAAGGACTGTTATTCCTTTTCCCCATAGCTCTGACTGAAAAGTTTTATTTTTAATCTTCCAAATTATAATAACACAGAGGGAAGGATTCAAATTCCTCATTTCCTAGAGAGGCCTGCCTCTCCTTAGCAGACACCTGTCTTTTCAAAACCAAGACAACCTCCTAGACGTGGATGCTGCAGCTCCAACAATACACAAGACACATCACTGGCTAGGAAAGCTGAGTTTATCAAAGTGAGTAAAAAGCCTCATTCAAATTAAATTCATACTGTCTTTGTCGTCCTACCTGCAAGGCTCCTGCAAGAAGGATAACAAAGAACACTTACTTTTTAAATTATAACTGAAAGAGTGATTTGTCGTAGCTCATCTATTAGCTAGACAAGATAAATCTGGTCCTAGCAGACCCAGCTCGGCTGACCTGGCTTGTTCCAGAAGTCCCAAGGTGAATGGGAGAGCTCGTGCAGACACCTCAAGCAGTCACAGGCAGTGCAGAGAGCAGACATATCGCTGGTCAAGGAGCTGGGCAGGGCTGAGACCCAGACCTACGAGTGTCTGCAACCGGCAGTTTTGAACCTCCTGTATAAGGGATTTCTGAACAATAAAATGTGCTGTTTGTCTCATGATCAAGAGGTCTCGAGTCATGGTTTCTGTCACCCTACCCAAAACCTCCTCACATTACAGTGGGATTCAGCCCTTTTGGGTTAAAATTGAGTTGTTCAGAGTGGGATTTGAGTGGTTTTGAGGTGACAGATTGATCCCTCCTGGCTTTTGGAGTGCAAAGAGATGGAGAACACTGCATCAAATCCCCCAAGAAGACACAAATCCTGCAGAATACGGCCCCAAATCCTAAATTCCCCCTCAAATAACAGTGTAATGGTGGGATCTAGACATCTGTGGACAAGTTCTTTCTTTTCAACCCTGTTCTGGCTGTTTTTAAGGGATGAAGATGAATCAGAAGAAAATGAAGGCCAAAACCAAAGGTTAACCAGCCAGGTGTCTTCCCAACATGGATCACAGGGAGTGTGGGTCACCAGGGCACAACGTGGGTCCTCCAGTGGGGGATGCAGCTAAAGCAGCACACAAAGCTCTTCCTGCACTGGGGGCACTCACAGGGCTTCCCTTAGAGGTGTCTCTCTTGGTGTTGTGTCAAGGCTGAGCCCTGTGAGAAGCTCTTCCCACACTGGGGACACTCATAGGGCCTCTCCCTGCTGTGCATGTGCTGGTGCCTGACGAGGGTGGAGTTCTGCTTGAAGCCCTGCCCGCAGTCAGGGCAGTGGAAGGGCCTCTCTCTGTGAATCCGCTGGTGAAGGAGGAGATTGGAGCTGGTCTGAAACCTCTTCCTGCACTTATCACACTTGTAATGCCTTCCCCAGTGTGGATCCTCTGGTATTTTATCAGGCTGGAGCTCCTACTGAAGCTCTTCCCACATTCTCCACACTGGTAGGGCCTCTCCTCAGTGTGGATCATCTGGTGGCAGATCAGGTTGAAGCTCTTCCTGAAGCTCTTCCCACATTCCCCACACTTGTGGGGTCGTTCCCCAGTGTGAATCCTCTGGTGACGGATCAGGATGAACCTCTTGCTGAAGCTCTTCCAACACTCCAATCACTTGTGGGGATTCTCCCCATCATGAAGCTGCTCGTAGACCACCAGGACTGAGCTCTCGCTCAATCTCCAACCACCTTCCTGGCACAGGGTGGGTCTTTCCTCCTCAGATCCTCATGATCTGCCTTTGCAGCCCCTCCTCCTGCGGAATCTCAGGGACTGTTCCTCCCCGTCGGATTCCTGTGCCGTGGAGCTGCTCAAAACGGCCTCTTCCACGAGGATCTGCCGTGGGGATTTGTCCTCCCTGGTCTCCATGCTCAGCTTCTTGTCTGGGGGAGGAAGAACAAGGAGAGGATGGGATTTGCCTCCGTGCCAGAGGGAAGGGGAAGGAGATCCCCTCAGTGCGTCCCCGGCAGGACGGCGTCGGCTGCGGGGTTGTCCTGGTCAGTTTCACGACTGGGTGTGGCTCTGGACGCTTCCCTTGGAGCATCTCCAAGGCATGGAACGTTGGAGCTGCCCCCAGCTGTGGTGTCCCTGAGAGGGGAACCTTGGAGCTGCCAGCACGGTGATGTCCCCGAGAGGGGAACGCTGGGGCTGTGCCACTCCTGGCCCGGCCCCAAGAGCTCTGGCAGCACCTGGAGGAGACACCAAGGCTGAGCTGGGAGGGAGGCAGCAGGATCATGGAGTGCAGGCCCCTGCCCTGCACAGACAGGCCAAGAGTGGCAGCCTGGGCATCCCCGGGAGCGGTGTGCAAAGGCTCCTGGAGCTGCTGCAGCCTCGGAGCTGTGAGCATTGCAGTGGCTGCAGAGCTCTGGGGAAAGGCCCCGGCCCTGGCTTGGGGCTCAGCCGGTGGCCCAGGGAGCAAATGAACTTGCAGCTTGTGGCCCAGAGCAGGGAAGAGCAGGGGCAGTGCTGGCTGGGAGAGCCTCTGGGCAAGGGCCTGCAGCACCAGGACACAGGTGTACCTCAGTTCCTGAGTGTTTATTCATCTTAGTTGTCTCTTTTCAAGATTTCCTTGAAGATTAATGGGGCTGGCTTCCATCCTTTCCCAGCACTTCTTGTCATCCCATTCACTCTTTGCTTTTCATGTGCTTTCAAAATTTTCCCTTTTTCCTTTTGAGCTGGCATGTCTTCAATTTCTTTTCCTCTACTTCTTTGATTTCCCTTTTCTTGCCTGATTGCAGCATTTGAATTGGCGTACTTTTGGCAAGTGTTGGTCCATTTCACTGCCCCTCATTTAATCTCATTCCATGTCAATTCCGTGTCAATCCAGCTGGTTCCATATTTTCTCGCTTGTTTTCATTTGCACTGTTTCTCATTCTATCTCCTTTCCTGAGTGTTCGACTTTGTTCTTTGTTTACAAGATTTCATTCACTTTCCCAGAAGGAAGGCATTCCTTAAAGAAGTGGGAAAGAAATCTTGCAATTCCAATGAAGATTAATTGGGCAGGCTTCCCTCCATTTCCCTTCGTGTCTTGTCATGTTTCTTTTTGAGCTGGCATGTCTTCAATTTCTTTTCCTCTCCTTCTTATATTTAACTTTCCTGCATGATGTCAGCATTTGAATTGGCATATTTTGGCAAGTGTTTGTCCTTTTAAGTGCCCCTCATTTTGCGTCTGTCCATTTGGTCTCAACCCCTCCAGTTCTGAATTTCCTCGATTGTTTTCATTCCCACAGTTCCTCATCATATCTCCTTTCTTGAGCATTTGTTAGACTTTGTTCCCCATAGTCAAGATTTCAATGAAGATTAACTGGGCAGGCTTCCTTCCATTTCCCTTCCTGTCTTGTCATGCCATTCAATTTTTGCTTTTCACATGCTTTCAAATTTTTTCCTATTTCATTTTAAGCTTGCATGTCTTCAATTCCTTCTCCTCTCCTTCTTTGATTTACCTTTCTTGCATGGTGTCAGCATTTGAATTGGAGCAGTTTTGGCCAGTGTTGGTCTTTTTCACTACCCCTGATTTCATTCCAGTCCAGTAGGTCTCATCCCCTCTGGTTCCAAATTTTCTCAGTTGTTTTCTTTCACACTCTTTCTCATCATATCTCCTTTCCTGAGCGTTCGTTCAACTTTGTTCTCTGTTTTCAAGATTTCATTCCCTTTTCTGAAAGGAAGACATTTTTTCAGGAAAGGGAATGAAATTTTGTGATTTCAATGAAGAATTCTTGGCCAGGCTTCCCTCCCTTTCCCTTCACTTCTTCATGTCACATTCTCTATTTGCTTTTGAAGTGCTTTCAAAATTTCCCTATTTTCATCTTAAACTTGAGTTCCTCAATTCGTTTTCCTCTCCTTCTTTTATTTGCCTTTCTTGCCTGGTTGCAGCATTTGAATTTGGCAAGTGTTGGTCAGTTTCACTTCCCCTCAATTCATCCTAGTCCATTTGGTCTCAATCCCTATGGTTCCATATCTTCTTGCTTGTTTTTATTCGCACTGTTCTTCATCATATCTCTTTTCTTGAGTGTTTGTTCGACTTTGTTCTCTGTTTTCAAGATTTCATTCCCTTTCCCAAAAAGAAGGCTTTCCTGAAGGAAGACGGAATGAAATCTTGCCATTTCAATGAAGATTAATTGGGCACATTTCCATCCCTTTCCCTGCGCTTCTTGTCATCCCATTCCCTCTTTGCTTTTCATGAGCTTTCAAAATTTTCCCTTTTTCATTTTAAGCTTGTGTCATAGGTTAGTACAGTTTGGTTTTTTAGTTATAGAAGAATGTAGAATAATTCTCCAGGTCAGGACCTGGGAATTGCTTTGGAAGAGACAGGGACCTATCAGAGAGTTACTTGGAATATTGGCGTCTCTTCTGACCACTGAAATTGTTAGCTGTGACTTTGGGAAGTACCATGTAAAACCCTGTGAATTTCCTGTGGGTGGGTCCTTTTTCTTCTTCTTTTGGCCAAAGAGAGACAGGTAACATCGAGCTGCTCCTGCTGCTCCCCCCTTTTTGGGAGGGGAGCTGGTCTGAGGCCTGGCCGGATTCCATCGGCTCCCGGGTGAAGGGGGGGAAGGAGAGGTTGCTGTTCTACAACAGCTACTTTCTTCAGACTTCCCTGGAGCAGGGAGAGATCTCTGCTGGGCCCCTGATAAGAGCTATGGGCACCATTTGGGCCAAAGCCACCCCGATTTACACCAAGGGGTGGGCTGAGAAGGCATTTATGATCCTGCCTGGTCTTTTTGTGATTCTGGACTGCCCGAGTGCCCCGATCTCTGATGTTTCTGTGAGTTCTTCCTCCCTCACCAGCGCAGCCTTGAACATCTAACACCACGAGCTACAGAGAGAGAGACAAAGACTCCAAGCAGATTTAACTCTTTCTTAGCAACATGAAGCTTCCAGAGCTTAGCCCTTCTCTGAGAGAGTAAGAAAGGACAGAGTAAACATAAAGAAAAAACAGCATGAAGCAGTAGAGCAAGAGTGAAAAGACTATTGGGACAGAAGGTTGAAGAGCTGGTTGTTCTATTCTTACTTGAGCCATGGAAATGAACTCTATATTTAGATCATTCCTTTAAATCATGGAAAAGATACGCATTTGTGGAGATGATTATTTTAATTTGTGTGTGGTTTTGAGCAAAGATGTTTGTGATGAACTAAGTAATATCCTATAAGATGCTTGAACAGAGATAAAGATGAGAAGCCCCCTGCGCCAGTGAAGAAGTGAGAAGATCTCTCTGTACCTTGAGGTGAAGAATTCTTTGGTTTGGAGTTATTCATCTTTAGAAGGTGACACCCCAGTATGCAAAAGTCTAAGACCCATAACCCATGAGCAGCTTGGGAAACTGCTCCTGGGAGGGTCACAAAGGCAGGTTTCTCTGGGCGGTTGTTTTTGTGACAGTTTAAAACCCACAAGAGAACTGTTCTAAGTTGTCAGTGGGATCCATGACTCTAGAAGAGACTCTTCTCCTAATGAATTGATGAAAGACTATTGTCAGATTAATAAAACTGACTGAAAATTACAAGTTTTGTCTCTTTATGTTGTTTTGTAAGAAAGTGAACAGTTTGTAAGGGGAGGGAAGAGTGTTTTTGAAGTTTCATTCCGTTTTAGTTTTTTTTCCAACTTCCTTTTTTTCTATTCTTTTAGTGCATGTTAATAAAACTATTTGTTAATTTTAAGGTTGAGCCTGCTTTGTTTTCTCCTAGTCTCTCTCCCACAAAAAGAGTAAGTACTAAAACCAAAATTTATTGAACATGAAACCACTACAATAGTTGGAACCCAAATGTCACGGGTACAATGCCTACCTTTAGCCTTACTGAGGATCCGAACACAACCCAGGTCAGGCCTGGGAGTGTCACCCTATGAAATGATGTTTGGGTTACCCTTTTTAACCACCCAACATGAAAATGCTACCTATGAGGTAGGGGAAATGAGCATTAAAAGATACGTTAACACCATTGCAAAAACTCTTGAAAACTTACGGATGAAAGGAATAATCCCTCAAACCACACCTTTAGACTTTAAAATCCATAATGTTCATCCAGGGGAATGGGTGCTAGTAAAAACCTGGAAAGAACAATCTTTAACTCCTCAATGGGAAGGTCCTTTTCAGGTATTGCTGACGACCGAGGCTGTGATCCGGACCAAGGAACGAGGGTGGATCCACGCCAGCAGAATCAAAGGACCTGTGGAAGAACCTAAGGAGTGGACGATTACATCTGAACCGGGTGATACAAAACTGACTCTTAAACGGGGACTGGGTGGTAATGAACTGGGAAGACCCAAATGGTCCAAGAAACATACCCAGGATCACACCTAATTGGGAGATAAGGCCAAGCTTATATCAGTGGTTTCAAGTACCACCTGGACAAGCTTTGAGACACCTCAGATACCCTCCTTGGGGAGGAATACTTCCACTCCAAACAGGAGGATCAGGACTGTTTCAGACAGAGAACTCTTGTATTCATGCCTTAGCCTGTGATTTATGCAAAGAAGAAGAGGAGTTGCAACTTCCATCAGTGCCAGACCAAATACCCTGTTTGATCCACCCAAATACCAGACATGCTAGCTGGGTTAAATGTAAATGTTTAGATTGTGGGAAGAATTGGTATTGTAGTTCACACAATCGACGCTCTCGTTGCAGGAAGTGTCAAGGGCCAAATCGATCTCCTATCCAGGCAGAATTCGAAGAAACTGAAATAATAACTTTGTTTTGTGGATGGGAATTATTAGTGCCTGTTGAATGGGAGATACCTGAAGAACAGTGGGAAACGACAGTTAAGGAGTGTCAGAAACGATTTGTCTGGAAATTAGCTAAGAGGAAGTGACAAGGAAATAGAGGGCAAGACCAGACTGGCCTCTGTATTCGCCACCAAGAAGATCAAATACACCTGCTGTGGGTTGCAACCCCATAGGCATGGGAGGTGGGAGTATAAGCCATACTGGACCTCTGTTACTCCTTTTTCTGTCACTCAAGTTTTGTCTTCTCCCTTTTGGGATATCGACAAGGCCATGCTACAGATGTTACCAAAAGCTGTACATGGAAAGACACCGAGGTTCTTTTTTCATCTCTCACACTCATGTCAACAGCCACTGTTATAACCCATCCAAATTAGGCAATTGCATACATAAAGGGAAGAAGTACTGGATTGCAGAGAACTTAGGAACAAGTGGTAGCAGGATGGGAAGTCAGTGCCCAAAAGAGGAGAGATGGATTTGTTTTACCTACATTATTAGGCACAAAGCACCAGATTTAGTAAAAGAGCAATTGATAAGCAAAAAGGCTAAGTCAGTACAACCACCTAAGCCTGTGCCAATTTCGATCAACGATTTGTATACCAAACTTGAACAGCAATTAGAAAAAGAAATAGATATCTCAAGAATGGGTAAAAAACAGTTTGTAGAATTAGGAGAAAGAATAAGTGAGGAACTTAACATAACCAATTGTTGGGTCTGTGGAGGGGCTTTGATGTCAGAAGAATGGCCATGGAAAGGCAGCAGCTTAGGCCCAATTGAGCTTCTTAAATGGAACCAAGCAAGTACAAGTGGAGAAAACAGACCAGAGGGGTGGATTTTAAGCTCAACAGTGATAGGGGAAGAATGTCTCTGGTGCACTGGGAGAAGGTTCCTTTATGAAGTAGGAAAAACACCCTGTAAAAGATATAAGGTTAGTAATGGAACTTCTGTATGGTGGGTCCCAGAAGAACCAACTGTGTATTGGACCCAAGAAAAAGAAAAAAAAGTGAATTGTAAGTACGATAACAAAACAAAACCTTTTCAATGTAATGATACAGGTAAAAATCCTTACTATGGCATCCCGGAAATCTCCAAATTTTGGGAGAATATAGATCAACAAAAATTTAACTATAAAAAAGCTCCAGACGGCTTATTTTGGATATGTGGAAAAAGAGCATACCCAAAACTCCCCTCTCAGTGGAAAGGGAGCTGCACTCTGGGAATTATACAGCCAGGATTTTTTCTTTTACCAAGACCTGATGGGGATCAATTAGGGATACCAGTTTACGAGGATCTAAAGAGAAACAAAAGAGAATTGATTGGAGGATTCCAAAAATGGGGAGATGAGGAATGGCCCCCTGAACGCATACTGGAAACATATGGGCCAGCCACCTGGGCACAAGATGGGAGTTGGGGATATCGAACCCCAATTTATATGCTAAATCGTATTATAAGACTTCAAGCTGCTGTAGAGATAATAACGAACAAAACTGGTCAGGCAATGGAATTAATATCAAGGCAACAAACCCAAACAAGAGCGGCTGTGTATCAGAATAGGTTGGCTTTAGACTATCTATTAGCTGAAGAAGGGGGTGTTTGTGGAAAGTTCAATACATCAGATTGTTGTTTAAAAATAGATGACAATGGAGATGCCGTCCAGGACATAGTCAATGATATCAGAAAAATCGCCCATGTACCAGTTCAAAAGTGGGAATCAATGCTAAATACTAGCTGGTGGGATAATGTGTTGGGAGGAGAATGGTGGAAAAAGTTAGGCTTCTTCCTTTTATGCGCTACAGCTGGTCTAATATTTCTTCCTTGTCTGATTCCCTGTTTCATTCAGCTCATCACCAGTGTGGTACAAGGCATGCAATTAGTGAACATGGACCAAAAGTTGCCTACAACAACAACACCACAAAGGATTATGGTGTTAAAGAAACAAAATAATATAGAAGACCCCTTCAAAGAAGCGAGATTGATTTGTGAAAAAAATGAGCGAATAATGAAGGCTAGAAAACAATGAATATTGCTCGAGCCAAATTAATTATAAAAAGAAAGAGGGAGGATTGTGAAAAGTGCATATTATATGGCTCTACGCAAGATATTTACTATATGTGTTGTGTTGTGTTAATTGTTAATGTTGTATTAATATTTTGATAGTATAGTAAATGTAGTTTTGTAGTTAAAATGTAGTTTTTATGTACCAACCACAGGAAAACGTAAATCTTTCAGAGAAAAAAGAATTTACTACTTCCTTATCAGAAGAGACCAACTTCTCCTGCCTCGCTCAGCCCAGTGGACGCCACAGAGATTAAAGGAAAAAAGTGATACTAACCAGAGACAATTCTTTGTTTGAATGGAATTTATGCATCATGTATGAACTGTATGAATATTCAAGAGGGTATTGCTTTTAAGAGATAATCCTTTGTTAACAAGAGTCCTTCCCCGAAGATTTTCACTCGGGGAGGCACCCAGACGTCTGAAACTTTGTTTTTATTGTCTCGTATTGTCCTAACTCTAAAATTGTTCAATTTTTTTACTATAATTCTATTTTTATAACCATCTTATTTACTATTACACTTTTAAAATTTTAAAAACAAGTGATTGGCGTTTTACACAATGCTGATCCAAGGGACTGGGATCAGGCTCTGTGAGTCTCCATCAGACTCTGGGGCTCCACAGATCTGCGATGGGGCTCTGTGGGGCTGGGACACAATCCCGTGGGTCTCCCTGGGTCCAGTCCCTCCCCAGAGCTCCACACGCTGCAGGAGGTTTCTGGCTGTCACCTCCTGTCTCACGGGAGCATCCAGGGATCCCATCGGCTCGGCTACGGCGGGCGGGAATTCCTCTGCTTCCAGCTGGGATCCGGAAGATTTGTGGTGGCCGACGGCGCTGCCCAGGTCACCAAGAGGCGCTGGGAACACGATGGGATCGAGGTTGAGGAATGAACAAATCCCCTGGGACACACCTGCCTGGAATGTCTCCGGAAATCTGTCAGATATGGGCGGGAGGCATTGGAGCATAAAGGTGGAGAGGACAGATTTCCCATGGGAATATGAGATTTGGAAATGTGGCATTTGGGAGAGCTAAAGCTGGGAACATGAGAATTCCCATGGAAATTCCATACATGGATCAGGCCTCAGTCAGGTCTCTTGTCCAGGCCTTGGCACTTCAGGGTTTAGTGGTGGGCTTGACACTGCTGCCTTAACACTTGGACTTGATGAGCTCTGAGGTCTTTTCCAACAGAAAGGATTCTATAATTCCATGATTTTATCTGCTGGATTCAGTCAGGTCCATGTTAGCAGCATTACTTTATCAAAAAGGTCCCTCTTGCTCAGCTCTTGTGGCCTAAGGCTTCAGCTCCTTTAGCTCCTGGTGCTAAGCTGCTCATGCTGAATGAGACGACTCAGAGAGAAGAATACAGTTCATCCAATTCCTTCTGGGACACTGAGAGGGGAGGGTGTGGAATCAGGAGCATGGTTTGGTGTGGCCTCCTCTCTGCCCTTCACGCCTTTCAGAGCTCAGAAACAGCCAAGAGCTTTCTCCAGGAGTGCAATGAAGCAGCTGTTCCTGCTCCCAGGTCTGCCTCCTGCCAGTCTCTGACCTTGCCTGCTTTTGTCCCTCTTGCTGTGTCCTCTGTTCCCCCTGTGCTCGGTGGCTGCTGCCCAGGACTGTGGAACTGGCACAGATCCAGGGGTCGAGAGCCTCCTTTCTCTGCCCTTGGAGCTGCCTGCTCACAGCAGCCTTTTCCATCTGGAAGCTGCACATGCAGAGGGAGTCCTCAGCTGTGTTCCTTGCACAAGCCCCAGGAGCCCAGGGCTGCCATCTCAAGTCCCTGCTGGCCATGAGGGCTCCCAGGTGCCTCAGGCTGCTGTGACACCAGTGCACACGGGAGGGAAGAGTGGCAGGGGCTGTGCTGAAAGTCAGCTCCACGTGCTGCTGCTGCTGTGGGGGTCGTTTGTCCAGCCCTGCCCCAGACGGAGGGATCAGATGCAGGCACTGCTGCTGCCCCTCGGGATCAGCCACAATTTGGTTGTTGCTGTCAGGGCCAGCAGAAGCGGTGGCTGGAGCAGCGGGTGCTGACAGTGCCCCAAGCCCTGGGGCCGGAGGGGTCCCTGGGCTGGGGCTGGCAGGGAGCTGCCCCTTGTTCTCCCTCTGCCTCACACAGAGCTGGGCCGGGCACAAGTGGGGCAGCACAGCAAACAGGGAGCCTGCCAGTCTCTTCCAGCCCTGTGTGCTCAGAGTCTGCACCTTGGAGCTTCAGGTGGACAAAGGCAGCTGCTTCTGCTCCCTCTGTGTGTCCCCGTGTTCAGCAGTGCTGCTCCATCAGTCTGTGCACAGCAATGGGGAGAAGCCTCAGCCCTGCAGGGCCAGGAGCTGCCGGGCTCTGCCTGAGCAACTCAGCCAGCAGGAAGGGAGCTGCTCCACACGGGAACCAGCAGCAAAGGACATTCCTTTCTTAGGACATGCTTTCTATTTAAAAAAATAAAGAAGAAGAAATCCACAGAAAAAAAAAAAAAAAAGAGAAATATAAAAGCAACACCCAAATGTGTAGTGAAAAATACTTCATAACTTTGGAAAAAGATAACTGATCTGTTTAAAATGAGATCTCAGTTATTTAGTTTGTAAATGTTCTGATAGCATGGATTCATCCTACTGACCTCAGCAGCCTTTTTAAAAAGATTTTCCATTTGTTTCCAGTATTATTTTAAATTGTGGTTGAAGCAATAGGAAATTGCTTTGTGCCCCGCCAGCTCCAAGCAGGACTGAGAATCTAAACTTTGCCAAACCCCAAATCCTTTAGAAGATGACCTTCCTTCTCAGCCTGTGAATGAGCTGCACATTCCCTTTGAAATTGTCAGGGGTTTCTTAAAGACACAAAGTCCCACTTACAGCTTTTTGCTCTGGTCTGGAGGTGCAGAAGGGCAATTCTTCATCCATCAGCTCCAGACTGCATTGCCCTAGGAACACCGTCCACTCTCCAGGTTTTGCTCACTTGTGGCACTTCTGGAGGAGGAAGAAAGGGCAATTGCACAATTCCAGCCAAAAAGGAATGAAGAGTGGGACAGATGAAACATCCTGTGGAGATCCAGGCATTCAGCTGGGACTGTGGAGTGTTTAGGTTCCTGCCAAGTGGATGTGGATCCCTGACTGCAATCTCTTGGCCAGCAGGAGAGTCTCACTCACCTGCAAAAGCAGAAAGCTCAGGCGCTGTGCTCGGAGCGGGCTCGTCTGATGCAAAGCTGTCAGAGCAGTGTGAGGGCAGAGCGAGCCCAGCCGTGCCCGGGGCTGAGCCCAGCAGAGCCCTGGCAGAGCCCAGAGCAGCCTCAGCATCCGCAGAGCCCGGCTGCAAGGAGAGAAACCAGAAACTGCCCGTCAGCTGAAGGCTCTGTGCCCTTGTCCCAGCCGCCCGCAGTGCCCAGGCCGTGCTGGCCGTGCTCAGAGCTGGGCCCAAACCTGCCCATCCCTGCTGCCTTTGGGGGCAGAGCAGGAGGGCAGGACATGTGCCCAGCCTGCAGCCAGCCATGGCACATCCAGCCCCTCAGCAGCTGCCCAGAGCCAAAAAGCGCTTGGACAGCCGAGTGAAGAATTTGTTACATCTGCCCCAGCAAAGGGGGGAACCTTTGGTGCCCGCCCAGGCCGTGCCATGCCCACATCTGGGAGCATCCCCCTGGCTCTGGACTCACCTGCAAATTGGGCATGGAGCGTGTCTTTGAAGAAGGTGCCAGAATCCAAGTCAATCATCTTCAGCTGCCGGTGGCCAGGTCGAGCAAGAGATTGTCATCCTTGAGGTTGTCCTTGGTGTCTCCAGCAGCAGCCCCACCTGAGAGAGCTTCTCCAGGGGCTCCTCCTTCCCTGGGGGCCACACCAGGCTGTCAGTGTTCTGCCCAGGGCCCCAGCCATCCATGAACCAGGACAAGCAAACCCAGGCTGGATGGTGGCCACCAGTGCTGGCTAGACCAGGTCTCCAGCAGCTAAGCTCCAGCACAGATGATCCTGATGATGATCCCTGCTCAGAGCTACAGGCAGGACAAAACCAGGCTGGTTTTCTTTGCCACTGGTTGCCATGAGATGTGTGGAGCTGTTACCTGCCAGGTTTTTGGATCCAGTTGTGCACATGGACCTCTCCCATCTTCTAGGGCAGATGAACACCCTGCAGCCAAGGATCATGGAAGAGGTCTTCCAAGGACGGCCTGTCCAAGGGTTGCATGGACAAGCACCTCTTAATAACATCTTGGCACCCTGAAGAGAGAAATCAGAACCCACCAGTCAGCTGCAGAAGGATCCCATCTGCTTTGCCCCCCATTGCCGTGCCCAGGCCATGCTGGGTGTGCCCAGAGCTGTGCCTAAACTTCCCGATGGATTCTGTGTTTGGAGGAGAGCAGGACGTGCCACCTCCTCAGCAGCTGCCAGGGCAGGGTGCTCATGAGCCTGCTGCTGTCTCCCAACACAGGTATTCCCCTGTGCCCAGAGATGAGGACCCACCTTGAGAGAGCCATCGTGGGAACAAGATCCGCCCCCAGATGATCTGCTGGCCCCTCCTGAACGGGTGCTTCCCCATCACCAGGTGGTACAGCAGGAGGCCCAGGGACCAGATCGTGGCTGCCTCGCCGTGGTAGCATTGGTGGTGGATCCACTCTGGTGGGCTGTAGGCCAGGGTTCCTATGGAACACAGACGGAGTTCATCAGGGGATGCTGCTGCTCCTAGAGCCTCTCCCCAGCATCCCTGGGCATGTGGGGGCTGGCCCCCTCCCAGTCCCACCCAGAAGCAAATTGGCTCAAGAAATAATCCTGCTCCTAGCAGCGAGAGGGGGAAGTCCCAGTGCTCCAGCCAGGCTGGGCCATGAGATGCCCAGCAGCATCCCCTGTGAGGGCTCACCTGCAAACTGGGTGTAGGCTGTGTCTTGGAGGAAGGCGCCACAGCCAAAGTCGATGAGTTTGAGCTGCCCGGTGGCCAGGTCGAGCAGGATGTTCTCGGGCTTGATGTCGCGGTGCAGGACCCCGCAGCTGGTGCAGTGCCGCACGGCCTCCAGCACCTGGCGGAACAGCCCCCGCGCCTCCTCCTCCGGCAGGAACCTCCGCTCCGCCAGGAAACCCGAGAGGTCCTGGCTCCGCTCTGGACGCTCCAGCACCAACAAGAAGCTGTCGGGGAGCTCAACCCACTCCAGGAGCTGAATGACACCAGCGCATCCAGAGGACACCTTGTGCAGCAGCACGACTTCCAGGGGCGCACGGGCGCCGTCGGGCTGCGGGAGGACCACGATGCCGTCAGTGGGGCCGAGGCCGTGCCAGGGCTCCGGGACCCCTCACCCAGCCCCGGATGCTCTGGGCCCCCCGCTCACCCCACGCCCGCTCTCCCTGCATGGCTCGCGGCGGCTCCCACCCTGCCGGGCCCCGGCTCATCCCGGCCCGGCCCGGCCCGGCTTCTGCCGCTGGCCCCGCTCACTCACCAGCTCGCCCCAGTGCTGGATGCGATCCCGCGGCACGCATTTGATGGCCACCTGCGAGCAAAGGGCAGCAGCGGGCTGAGCTCGCCGCCCGCCCCGCCGCGTCCCGGTCTTCTCCTATTCCTCCTCCTCCTCCTCCTCCTCCTCCGCCCGCCGCCGGCCCCGCCGCTCACCGGGGCGCCGTCCGAGAGCCGCGTCCCCGAGCAGACGCTGCCGAAGCCTCCGCGCCCCAGCAGCGAACCCAGGCGGTAGCGCTCCTGCAGGGCCTCCTGCGCCTTCCCTGCGGGCCACACGCGGCCGTCAGCGCTCGGCCCGGGGCCAGACACGGCCCCCGAGTGCCCCCCGAGCGCCCCGGGCCCCGGCGGCTCGGGGCCGGCGGCCGCGCTGCCGAGCGGCGGAGCTCGGGCCGGGGAAGCCGCAGCGGAGGCGGCGGGAGCGGCCGCGCCGCGTGTGTCCCTCCGCGGGGCCCGGGAGGCGCCGGGGGCCGTGATTCGGGCCGGGCTCGGGGCCGGGGCCGGGCTGGGCACAGGCGCAGCCAAAGGGCGGCGATGCCGCCCCGGCCCCAGGCGCTGATGCCCGGCCAGCAGCGCCGCCGCCAGTACGGCCAGAGCCGGGCGGAGGCGAGGCCGCGGCGGGACGCCCGGGGACGGGGCCGGGGCCGGGGCAGCCCCGCCCGGGGCCGGGGACGGGCCGGGGGCATGGCCCGGCCCTGCGGGGGGAGAGGCAGAGTTCGGGACGGGGACATCGACAAGGCTGGGGAGACCGGGAAAGGGACACCGGGAGAGGCTGCGGGACACCGAGACGGAGTGCGGGAATGCGGGAGAGGGAGAGCAGGAACAGGAGAGAGACCGCGAGGGTCGTAGACTCGCTGCCGCCGCTGCCGCCGCTGCAGCTGAAGCCCTGGGGCCGTTTGTCCGCGTGTCCGTTCCACGCTCGAGCCCCGCGCTCCCCGGGGGCAGCCCCTGAGTCTGTCCGAACACGGGAACTTGGCCGTGCTGAGCCCACAGCCAGAGTCCTGCCGCAGGGGCAGCCCCCAGTGCTCCCATGGCTTTTCAGTCCAGAGCAGGTTTGAACAGTTCCAAGAAAAAGGAAAAAAAAAAAAAAAAAACCAAAACAAACCAGTCCAGGGAACTTCTGTGCCCTAGCTAGCTGAAACTAACTAAAAGGAAAAAGATCTCTGTCCTGCAGTGTCTCCAAGCCTCCGCGGAACACCCCGCCCGGAGAAGAATGTGGAGGAGTCAGGCAGTTTTCTCAAAACAAACTCCGCGCTTCTCCTTGTGTTATAAATAAGTTCTATTCGAATAATCTATGTTTTAGTTACTTAATTGTTAAGTAATTTCATTAAGATTGTTAATGCTAGTTCTGTATAAAGAATTTGCCTTATTCCTGTTTTAATATTGATTTATCACCTTATTTACTTGTTTGTTAATTAAGAATTCACCTTATTACCTGTATCTCTGCTCCCATTCGCTGGATAGTGTCTGAATATGCAAATAAAAAGAACACTGGAATTCTGGGAACAACTCAAGAACAAGAGACTTTAAAAAGCAGAAAACCAAAGTAAAATCCAGGACTGAAGTCGCACTTTAGACTAGTGCAAAAGGTACGGGGGTCCGCCGAAGCAGCTCTATTTAGTCGCCGTGACCTGAGAAGGAGTCCCCCATCGCTGGATGACCCCTGATCAGTGAAGCGAAATGGACTCCCCGGCAAGGGGAAAAAGCCCGTGAGGGGGGGTGGGAGTCCCCAGCTTTGCTGTGAAGCGAAGCTGTGTGTACCTCCTCCTCTGTATTGCCAAGAGAGCAAGCAAGCTCTCCCCCAAGGCCAAGCTTGATAATAAAGCAACATACAAAAAAGAGCAAGTCTCTGACTCTCTCTTTTTTTCCAGAACAATTTTGGGGGCTCGTCCACGGGATCTGGCCACGCCTGAAGAGGGACCGAAGACGGGACGGCCACTCGCTCTTCGGACCTCCGGGACAGCGCCAAGCGGGAGCAGCCTGGGACCGGCAACGAGGAGGAGCGCCGGAGGGTGAGCATTCCGGCGGCGGGTAAAGGAGACGTGCGAGTGGGAGTGTGAGAGAGTCGGGGGCCGGCAGCTCGGACCCCCGGAACTGAGTGTGGACCCCTCGGTACTGCGGTTTCGGACCCCCGCGAGGGGGCCGGCCAGGAAAAGGGGGAAGCGAAAGAAACTAGTGAGTGAGGCGTCTCCTTAGGGGCAGAAAGACCCCCCCCGGGCGTGCAGGGGAAAACAGAGTGTGAGTGGCACGCATTAGGGGCAGGTCCCCCCATAAATGCTAGAGTAGCCTAGGAGGTGTTAGAATCCCTGGAGGGGCGGGAAAACCGTACCAGGGTTGACAGGGTGTCCCCAGACACTGCGGGTGCCGAGAGCTCATGAGAGTCCCTGCTTCCCAGGACTGAGCCAGACGCACCGGAGAGGGTGTGCTGCCGCGGTCTCAGGGAGGAGGCCGTAAACCCATAGCCCGAGGACACCGGGGTGGGGAGTCAGCTTGGAGGCAAGGCGGGCATCCTGCACACACACACTCATCCCTCTTGCCGAGGCTGCTTCGCTGGGGAGAAGTAGTCAAGCCAGTCCTGGTGGAAGGCAAAGGAGTCGGGCCCTGCTCGGGTTGATCCTTGGAAACAAGGAAGGGATACCCCCCCAGGTAACCCGTGCGGAGTCTTGACCTCTTACCTCCGTTTCAAAAAGTGAAGAGGGGAACGGTACTAGTGACAGGGCAGTCTAGTCCGGGGTTCGGACTGAAGGTGTCCGGCCCGGCGGGGGCTAAGGCGTGGGAAGGCCCTGAGGCCCGGAAGGGGATGCCAGTACTAGGGACCCTGTCGTGCGCCGCAAAGCGTGTCCAGAGTCTCAGGGGTGAGGCAAGGCGCGGGGGTACATAGGAGGTGAGGTCATTAGGACTCACCTCAAAGGGGTCAGAGGAGAGTCTGAGCCCCTGGTGTGAGTAAAGTGTGAGTGTCCAAGAAAGTGAAGAAGGTTGGGGAAAGTGAGTAGAAAGAGAGAGTTTGTTCCCTAAATGAAAGCAAAAGTGTAGGAAAGAGTAGAAAAGCATAAAGTTTAAAAGTTTTATGTTGAAGTGTTCAAGAATTAAGTCAGGAGATTTGAAGCAGAGTGAGAAAAGCTGAAGAACTTTTTTTGCTTAAAAACCTGTGTTGCCCGTCAGTTGAGGGCACCTTTGAAATTTTTTCAGTTTAAAAAAAATGGGACAATGTACTAGTAAGAAGAAGAAATCCCAAAAGGAAAATAACAAAGTAAGGAGTATTCCACCTGGTAGTCCCTTAGAACAACTTTTAGCTAAATGGGATTCTTTAGAAGCCATGAAAGGACTAGATCAGGTTAAAATGGTGTTTTATTGCACAGAAGTCTGGCCAAAATTAAAATTACCAGGAGAGTGGCCATGGTTTGGAACACATGATGAGTGGATGTGCTATCAGTTAAATCAGTGCCTAAGAACTCAGGAAGATCCAGACGTAAATCAGTTAGCCTATGCTGCTTGTTGGCAAAAGAGAGCCACGAGTAAAGAGATTATAAAGGTCTGCAAATTAAAAGAAAAGGTGTGAAAGAAAGGAAGAGAAAGAGGAAAGAAAAGAAACCAATCAAAGATGGGACCCTCTAGACCATCTACCCCCTCCAATTTACCCAGAAGTGCCCCAAGTCCCTCAAAATCCTGTCCCAGTTCCCCTACTAACTTCCCCGAGTCAAACTCAAACTCCTTCAGAACCCTCTCTTCCTCTTCCCCCAGTGGTTCCATCATCACCCCTCCTTAACACCTCTCCTCCTCAATCCTTAGTACCTTCTCCCCCTACTCTCCCAACAGCCCCTTTGCCAACTCCTTCCAATAGTCAAAGTTCTTTAGCTCCAGTTATAACCCCTTCAGTTTCCCAAAACACAACCTCTTCCCTAGCCCCCCTTCCTCCCACAGTACCATCCTCTGCTTCTCCTCCTACAGATTTTACTACCTCCCCCTCACCTACAGTAATTCCCCTGCCACCCCCTAATTGGGAGTTAACCAAAACCCCTACAGACTCTCATGAGTCATCCCATTCTCCTGGAAATCCCCAGGCATTCCTAACCCAGACAGTGTTATCAGTTGATAATGTAAGTGAAGGACCCTATTGTAACACCAGGTCAAAAGCCTTAAAGCCAGAAAGACTTTTTCCCCTCAGGGAAGTGCCTATGGGAGGAGTGATTGGAGGAGTGGGATTTGTAAATGCCCCATTAACAGCCTCTGAGGTAAGAGGATTTAAGAAAGAGCTAGGAAATTTAGTTGAAGATCCCATAGGTATTGCCACACAGGTAGACCAATTCCTTGGACCCAATGTTTATACATGGGGAGAGTTAAATTCTATATTAAACATCTTGTTCTCCCCTGAGGAAATACGAATGATCAGAACAGCAAGTATCAGAATCTGGGAAAGGGAAAATAGGTTAGGGCCACCTGGAGATCATAAATTACCGATAGCTGACCCGGGGTGGGACCCAAATCGAGAAGAAGAAAGACAAAATATGAGAGACTATAGGTCCTTGATAGTAAGAGGCATAAGAGAATCTGTCCCCAGAGGGAATAATACTAAATTAGCTTTTGATGGGTCCCAAGAAAAAGATGAGACTCCTGCCACTTGGCTAAATCGATTAAAAAGAAATTTTCAATTTTATTCAAACATAGACCCTGATAGTCCTGAGGGACAAGTAATTCTAAAAGTGCAGTTTGTAACAAAGTCATGGCCAGATATACGGAGAAAATTAGAAAAAATTGAAGATTGGCAGGAGAAAAGTATTAATGAATTATTAAAAGAAGCCTTAAAAGTTTACTTGAGGAGAGAAGAAGAAAAAGCTAGAGCCAAGGCTGGCATTATGGTAGCTGTAGCAAGAGAAAGTACTGGAGTAGCAGAAAACCAGAGAAACTCCTCTTTGAAATCTAGTGAGGGAGGACCAAGACCCTCATTTAAAGGACCAAAGTCACCCATAGTACCACCGTGGGTAAATTTAAAAAGAAGTAACTCAGGAGAGAATAGAACTTGTTATTACTGTGGTGAAATAGGGCATTTAAAAAGGGACTGTAAGAAATTATCCCTTGATGAAGCTATTGCAAGGGAGCAAGATGCCCTGGAGAGGGTGCTGAAAGGGGAGGATTAGGGGTGTCAGAGGCTCTATAAAATAGGGGACCCAATGGAACAACAAGATGAGCCTCTAGTAAACTTTGATGTGGGGCCCCAAAGTGAAGAATATGAATTCTTAGTAGACACAGGAGCTGATAGGTCGAGTTTAAGGAAATTACCAACAGGGGTAACAATCGGGACAAAAACTTGTGAAGTGTTAGGGGCTGAAGGGAGGCCCTTTCAAGCATTAATAATTGAAGGAGTAGAGATAAAGGGAACTCAAAGTATTGTGTAGCTGATTTTCTTTATTTACCACATACAGAAACCAATTTACTAGGCAGAGACTTACAAGTGCAGCTCGGGGTAGGAGTTATCCCAAAAGATGGAAAAATGGTTGTGCATATCATGAAACTGACCCAAGGGGATATACAAGAGATAAATCCAGAAGTGTGGGCTACAGAGGGAAAGTATGGGTGTTTAGATATCCCTCCCATTAAGATAGAAATGCAAAAAGATACCCCTGCCATCAGAGTCAAGCAATACCCAATGTCACCAGAAGGAAAGAAAGGGCTAGCTTCAGTAATTGAGCATCTTTTAAAAGAGAATATCCTAGAACCCTGTATGTCCCCTCATAACACCCCTATATTGGCCATAAAGAAAGATGAGGGAAAGTTTAGATTAGTCCAAGATTTGAGAGAAATAAATAAAAGAACTATTGCTCGACACCCAGTAGTACCTAACCCCTATACCTTGCTGAGTAAAATTCCAAGAGAGCATACCTGGTTCACAGTGATAGACTTAAAGGATGCTTTTGGGCATGTCCCCTAGCAGAAGAGTGTAGGGATTGGTTCGCCTTTGAATGGGAACATCCAGACAGGGGAAGAAAACAACAGCTAAGGTGGACACGGTTACCGCAGGGATATACGGAATCGCCAAATATCTTCGGACAGGCCCTAGAGACATTATTAGAACAGTTTAGTCCCACAGAAGGAGTTCAAATTTTGCAATATGTAGATGATTTATTAATATCAGGGGAGACAGAAAAAGAAGTTAAAAATGTAAGTATTCAACTTCTAAACTTTTTTGGAGAAAAGGGGTTAAAAGTATCTCAAAGTAAACTACAGTTTGTAGAAACTGAAGTCACTTATTTAGGACACATAATTGGAAAGGGGAGTAAAAGGTTAAGCCCTGCAAGAATTTCAGGAATAGTATCTATATCACCTCCAAAAACTAAGAGAGACGTAAGGAAACTTCTAGGCCTGTTCGGATACTGCAAGCACTGGATAGATAAGTACACTCAAGGGGTCAAATTTCTTTATGATAAATTAATAGACCAGGAACCAATGAATTGGACAGAGAGTGACGAGAAGCAGCTACAAGATCTAAAAGAGAAATTATCCTCAGCACCAGTTTTAAGCTTACCAGATCTTAAAAAGGAGTTTGATTTGTTTGTAAACACCGAGGAAGGGATAGCATATGGAGTTTTAACCCAAGAATGGGGAGGATACCGAAAACCTGTGGCATTTCTATCAAAACTGTTAGATCCAGTGGCCAGGGGATGGCCGGCTTGCCTCCAAGCAGTCGCAGCTGCAGCTATTTTGATTGAAGAGGCTCAAAAGTTAACATTACAGGGAAAAAATAAAGATACATACTCCACATGATTTGAAAACAATTTTAAGCCAAAGAGCTCAATAGTGGCTCACAGATTCTAGAATCCTAAAATATGAAATTATACGAATAAATACAGATAACCTAGAACTAACAACATCAAAAAGCTTAAATCCAGCCCAATTTCTCTCTGGCGAGCCCACTGAAGAGATAGAACACCATTGCCTAGAACTCATTGATATGCAGACAAAAGTGAGAGAAGATTTAGAAGACACACCCCTTCCATATGGGAGAGTATTGCTCACAGATGGGTCATCCCGAGTGGTGGAAGGGAAAAGAACATCCGAATACTCTGTGATTGAGGGAGAGAAAATGGAAGTCTTAGAAAAGGGAAAGTTACCAAATAATTGGTCAGCGCAGTGCTGTGAAATATAGGCACTAAAGAGAGGGCTAGACTTACTTCAAGATGACCAAGGGACCATCTACACAGACTCTAGATATGCCTTTGGTATCGTGCACACGTTTGGGAAGATTTGGGAAGGACGGGGATATTTGAATTCAAAAGGGAAAAACTTAATACACACAGAATTAATAAAGACAGTGTTAAAATCTTTACAAAAACCAGTATAAATTGCAGTAGTTCACATAAAAGGGCATCAAAAGGGAGATATGTCCGAGATAAGAGGAAACAAGTTAGCTGATAAAACAGCCAGAGAGGCAGCTTTAGAACCAGGAGAACCAGTAAAAATCCTCAAATTAGAGAAAATACCAAGAAAAGAAGAAGAAGGGATAGGGCAGGTGTTTAGTGAAAAAGAGCAGAAAGCAATAAAGAATTAGGATTACACCAGGGGGAGCATGGAGTGTGGTTAACAGCTGACGGACGGAAATTCTTGAATAAAGCCCTAGCCTGAAAAATACCTACAGAAATACATAAATTAACCCACTGGGGAACCCAGGGGTTATGTGACCATTTCCTAAGGGGAAACCTATGTATTGGAGTACACAAATTAGCAAAAGCAGTTACTCAAGGATGTATAATATGTCAGAAAATAAATCAAGAAGTTATGAGGAAGACTGAGCCTGGAGGGAGGGAGTTAGCCTTAAGGCCCTTCCAGAATGTGCAAATTGATTTTACTGAGATGCCCCCTGTTCAAGGTTACAAACACTTGTTAGTGATCACAGATCACCTTACCCACTGGGTAGAGGCATTCCCTACAAAAAGAGAAACAGCAGAAGTAGTAACAAAAATAATATTAGAAGATATCCTTCCTCGGTATGGGCTGATAAATAATATTGATTCAGATAGAGGGCCACATTTCACAGCACAAATTCTACAGCAGGTAACACAAGCCTTGGGATAAAATGGAGGTTACACACCCCATGGCATCCCCAAAGCTCAGGCAGAGTAGAAAGATGAACAAGA